>NW_009595309.1:20566-59075 GCF_000690535.1 Cariama cristata | reverse complement strand
GGTGGGGATCAACCATCCATAAATACCACCTTCTCCCCTGCTGGCCCCTGCAATGTCAGCCTGTTCTTGGTGAATGAATTACCTCTTCCAGAATCTGTGTGGTAAAGAAGCTGCAGTTCAGCATTTGGCTTCTTACTGGTGAATTTTATTGTTAAATTAAAAGGGATCCTATTGACGGCACTTGTAGAATTCAGGCCTTCTGCTGGAAATGAGAGAATTAATAGTTTTAGGATAACAAAGTAGGCTCTGAAATAGTCATGCTACTGCTTTATATGAACATACTTCTACAGGTTTTTGGTTTTTTTCTTTTAAATATGTATGAGCGGAAGCACAGAAAAATATGGCAAGAAGGACTTTGGTCCTAACATTGTTAGAGATGAAAGCAGCTAAAAAAAGGCCACTGGCACCTTCCGGGATCTTTGCAACTATCCGAGGCAATCATGTCTGTGCCTGCACTCTGGACTTACCTGTACTACAAAGTTTTCTGTGACCATTTTTTTGTTTATATTATGCTGCCATAAGTGCCATCGGCTGTGTGTATGGAAGATCAGACTTAACTGCCAAAGGGAGAATGATACTCTATGTAATGTGCACGCTTCACACAGTCATGTGGCCAACATGCTGACGGGTCTTGTCACAGGCAGGCCCTGACGGAACTGGCAAACTAAACTTAAAAAAAAACAAAACAAAACAAACCCAAAACAACCCAGAAAAAAACAAAAAAGAAAACCCCAGGGACTCTCCAAGCATTGTGGAATAGTTGTAGAAGTATGTGTATGATGTGAGAGGAGCAAAAGAAGGTGCAAGTTAACTGATTTAACTGGTGTGGTGAAATAGGAAGGAAATGCTGAACAGCATGCTGAGAGGCTGCTAGCGAGGTGTGCATAGCTGGGGGTAAGGAGGCAGTGACTTCAGCTGGCCATAGCTATCTGTCACCCTGAAGTGACACTCTCCAACTTTTCTCTCAGGTCTGCCTGGCACCTCAGCACAACAGATAGTTTGGCTTTGCACCTCTTTGTTGGTAAGTACTTTCAAAAACTTCCAGCAGGGGTACAAATATTAACAAAGAGGCTAGCTGCATAGGGGATGTCCACGCTCGCAGAAGCTGTCCTGGTAGAGACAAAAGATTTCCATGACTCAGCTATGGGAGCACAGAAAGTGCTCTCTTAAACCTCTCCCCAGTCTTGGTTATAACACAAGTTCATTCCCATTCAGAAAACCTCTTCAGAATACTGGGACAACTTGTCTGTCCTGATAGATAGGAGTGCTGGATTAAGGAGGAGATATTTCTCTTGATTTCAGACTTGGATGAGGATTAGTTTTATAAAGGTACATGTTGTCTTGACAGAAGTGCTTTTAAAACCAGAGCTTTTACTATCTGAAACTAGAGCCTGCCTGTCCCTGAGCACAGGGATATGTCCCATGCAGGGGAATAACCTGTCTCTGTTCTTCTGAATATAGAGCTAGCAGCCACGTTTCTCATCTGATTGCTGTGGCTGTGATTTACATGAATTTGGACAGGTTGTTAGGGAAGTCAAGAATGGCTGTGAGAAACGTGTTTAGTTTAACAAAATAGTTAGAAGTGCTGATGCTTCTAGAAAGAAAGTTTCTCTTTATTGTACATTGAACACCTAGTGAGATTCAGGGTAACAGCTACCCTTATGAAAGAGAAGATGAAATAAAAGAGTATTTTATTACCTGAGAAACAGTCTTACTTCAGTCTTACCTTTCCATAGTGGCATATAAACCTTCTGTATGTCTTGGCATCAGAAACGTATAACAATAAGTAGTTTTTGTTGTTATGTTTTTTTGAGAGACCATCTGTGCAACAAAAATAGGAATGCTTACGTTGTGGAAAATGGAGCTGGGAAATGGCATTGAAATTTCCAAACAGTTGTTTTTAATCTACATATAGCAATCACTTTTGCTGTCAACAGTTTAAATTTACCAGTTCAAAAAGGTTTAAGAGAATCAAATTTCTTCTTTTAAAATGAAGTATAAGCTACATGTAAATGAGGCTGTGCTGCCTAAAAGCTCCCCTTTAGTTCTACCAGATAAGACAGACTTCCAGGGACTTCTTATTAATTACTTGACTGTGGCTGTGGTGGGAGGTCCCAGCCTAGCCTGGAGGTCCATTATACTGGCTTTATGCACAAATACGTCATCTGCTGGTGTTTGTGCCATGAGGAAATAATTCAAGGTAGGCAGAATAGACAGTGAAGTAAGTGAGTCCCAAGGATTCTTTTGCAGGAGAGAAAAAAAATTGCCAGTGGAGATGTGCACTGCACATGTACCATTTACTCCTTATTTGTATTTACTAGCAATAACACCCAGAGTGTTTAGCTAATAAACGAAGTCAGAAGGAGCAGAGTGGGACAACACCCTCAACACACTCAGGGTGAGAATGGGCCTATTTAAAGTGTTATAAAATCCAGTGACTTAGTCTGAGCCTCAAGACTTAAAACAGATTTAATTGCCACTAAGCACATTGCTGTTCAGTAAAAGGTCAGCATTACTTTGTCACTAATGGTATATGAGAAAGCCAATTTTGCAGTGTTCATATTTTGAATGCACAATACATGTATAATAATAAAAAAAAAAAACCAAACCTCTGACACCATTCCAAACTACTATTGAGTCTGCCTAAAAAACATCCCTAATATTTCTGTAAGATGGACCAGGCACAGACATATCTAAGTAAAGATTCTCTTGGAGAGCAAGAAGAGAAAGTCTGTTCCCTACAAGGAGAACCCAGTGGAAAAGTATGCAGCAAGAATCTGGTTTACTGTAAGCTCAAGTTGCCATCTATAGTAAAAAAAAAAAAAAAAGTCTTATGCTGGATCTAATTACATGACTTCAGACATCTTTCAAAAGGAATATTCAGGGGATTCTCTTGGTGATCCATCCTTTTTCACAAATCAAAGAAGGTGAAGAAAAGAAGATCTTGGAGCCAAGACAGCAGTTATGTGAATGATTTAAAACTAAAAGTCTTGTTTCTGAAAAAAAGCAGTGTCTTGGTCTAGTGCTTCAGCCAAAAATGGTTGTAAAATTTGAATTGTTCATCTTCCCTTGAGGGTACTAATTCTGTCAACCAGCAACTACCTGGGACAGCCGCAAGTGTCTTAAAATAGCAGCATGACAGGAGACAAACTAAGTGTTAGACAAACTCAGTCTTACATTAATAAGTTGAAGAAAGAATCATTTGGCTGGAAGTTCCTGTTTCCAGGGCTAAGGAGTTGATTACATGCAATGAAGTCAAGCAAGGCAGCAGTGTTTTCTTCTACATAGTTAGAATATATATTTGCTATGGATATAACAAACCTGAAATAGAAGTCTTTGATTTTTCGTTTCTAATAATATGTTTTGTCACATAAAATGTCCAGTTTTTCACAAGATGAAGTGTTTCTAGTCTTCCTCAAGCACTTCTAAAAGCAATGATTGAAATGACAGGTTTGAGTCACAAAACAGAGCTTCTCCCTGACCTTCATCCAATGGTGAAGCGATTACAGAACTCTGGCTGTTGGAGTCACCTGGTGGAATCAACTCCTTCCTCTTTCTAGGCTGTGAAAAATGTTTTACCACAGACTACTTTGAATAATATCTTTAAAAGAAGTTTCAAATGCAAGTCATCTCTGTCATCAGTTGTTTATTTTGAGGGATATTTTGAGTAAATCCAGTGCTGCACTTCTTTTTCCAGACAAAAGTACTTGAAAACATTGTCTCAAATTTTAAAAGTCTTTTGAGAATATGACTTCATATATGTCAGTAAATGTGCTACTTGCCGAATCAATTTTCTAGTGCTGTTGTGCACATCTGTGTGCTGGCATCTAAATGTAGATATTTTAATCTTGAACTGAATCATGATTCTAGCTTGCATACGTAAATCTTTATGTAGAAAGCAATGTTTGGGTGTCATAACCTGCAGTTATATCCCACCTATAAGGTCACACTAAAAGATTATGTTGTGAGAAAGCAGTTGGTTAGCATATCAGCAGGATCTTACAGTGCAATGCACTATGGGGGAAAAGGCTAACTTGATCCTTGGGTGCTAGATAAGGATAGTTGCAACTAGGATAAGAACGTAATTTTTGTCTAGCATTGCTGAGTCAATGGATTTGTCACTTAAGTCTTCACAAATACAATAAAATTTGTGAGAACATAGAACAGATTCATAACTATAAAAATGTTAGAGAGAGGCTTAAGCAGCTGAAGGCTCTGTGTGACTATGAGGTGATTTGGTTGTTGAGGATAAGATTCTTCTAAGTATAGAACAGGCAGTGCTGAAGATGTTTCATTTTTGCAGAAAAGTGTAGAAATACCAATACTTCAAAGGGTTTGGCTTAGTCACGCAGATTTAATTGTTAACAGTAGATATAATTAACTACTTGAACAAATGTTTAGAAAAAGGTGATTTCTGTAACCTTTTAATATTTTTATTGGTTTTTGCTCTCTCAGAGGACAACCTTTAGTAAAACTTGGATACAAATTTCTGCAGTAAACGCAAGGACTAACCAGTAACATCTTGTCAGATGAGCTGATCTCCAAAATTCTTTCCTCTAGATCCTAAATCTAATTTAATATCATCTTAGACTCAGTGTCTTTCTGTGCCCAGATGTAGATCTAGGCGTGTAGACATCGTTCTATGTTACCAGGTACTGTCACTCACATGTAAAGTCAGGTAGAAAGTGTTCATTGTTCAAGCACAATAAGTCTCCTATCTTAATTTGTATGGACAGTTTTCAAAGCTACTTTTTGAATTATTTTGTCTTCTTGCTATGATTTTATCAGCTGAAATAAAAACCATCACACTTACAAGTAATATTACCTGTACTCATGCGATTTATTTACATACCTGTTTCCATTTAGAGATTTCACAGCTCACTAAAATCAGGCTGTGTTATTGCAGTTTTACAACTGAGAGAGGTCCAGAATATAAGATTTACTTGGGGATGTGAGATAAGACACAGAAAAAGACTATTGCCACCATAACTTCAAGAAATGCATTTGTTAATATTGACTAGAAATAGCCCTTTTCTTCGATACTGCAGCAATTGTGTAGCATCAAACTAATGCCATTCTGTCTGGCCATGGAGATCCCCCGTATTGGAGGGCTATTTAGAAAAAGCTTTTCTGTCCCTTGAGGCTGAATTCTATTTTGTTCTTCACAGCTGTGACCCTGCAGTCACCCAGTAAGATTGTCTTTGAGGAAAAACTCTGACTGTAACGGGAGAGCAGAGTTGTAAGCATCGTAAGTCATCCCTGAGAAAGTGAGCAGGGAGGAATAATAAAAGCCCTGGCTCCTTCCTTTTCATATACTTGAGGTCCAGACACATCGTGTAATGTATGTCTTGTAAGTCACAAAAACCAATCATTGATCCAGAGGTTAAGTAGACAAGAGAAAGGAGAAGAACAATGTAATTGCAAGGAGAGATTAAATGATTCACCTGCTCTGAGACCTGACAGAGGAGCACTGCCTTTCCTCTGCTCCTGGGACCTCTGCAGGAGCAGAGGCATGGGCGTTAAAAGCACTATACTGGGATCTGTATGGGAGTGGGAAGATAGGGCCAGTTTGATTTGCATGTCTGGCTTACAATATTTGGGTGTATTTCTGTTAAGGAAAGCTGTGTTGTAAACTTCAGAGAGCTATAATAGTTACAAATATGTTGGGAAAAGCCTTTAAAACCTAGCTGGTTTGCATAAATGTGCCTGCCTAGCAAGGCAGGAGCCTTGGAGGGAAGAATACACAAGCAAGAAAGTTAAAGATTCTTTCAAAAGAAAGAGAAGGAATCTATCTAGCAAGCTGCTTTACGTGGCATTCAGTGTGTGAATCTTGTAGGTAATGTCATGCTTTCTAAAATGATTAAGACTGTTGCTGGGTTTCTGTGAGAGGAGGCAGAGCAGACTGAAACTGAGATGGGGGCACAGAGCAAGCTGGCTGACAGAGCACAGCAGCAGATCCGTCTGCATCAGGGTGTGAAGCCTCAAACACTTCTCCTGGTTTAGCCCTCTTACTGAGCATTAATATTATGATTATTTAGGCTGAGGTAGATTTTATAGGGACATTCTGTTTAGGATAACAAACTCAGTTGGGGAAATCCATATTGTTATGCCAGTAGACATTACCAGGAATAAAAGGTGGACCTGGTCTGAAGTGGTCAGTTGCCTTTTGAATTGTTTTGGATTTCCAGTTTGCCGTGGTGTTGTGTTGTCATTTTGTCTCCTTTGCCTTTCCTCGGTATTTAAATACCTGTTTGCAAAATTCAGAAGACAATGTCTACAGATAATCTCCTCCTTTTCTGTTTATTTATTTTTAAGTAGGAACTTCTAGAAATGAGAACTGGGAATTGTTGCCACTCACTGTATGCCAGCATGGAGGCTGCCTGTCTGGAAAGCAACTTTGCAGAAAAGGAATTCGGGATCCTGGTGGACACCAGGTTGAACAGGACCCAGCAACGTGCCCTTGCAGCAAAGAAGGCAAATGGTATCTCGGGCTGCATTAGGAGGAGCGCTGCCAGTAGGCTGAGGGAGGTGACCCTTCCTCTCTACTTGGCACTGGTGAGACCACACCTGAAGCACTGTGTCCAGTTATGGACTGCCCAGTACAAGAGAGGTAAGGACGTAATAGAGAGTCCAACGAAGAGCGACAAAGATAAGGTTCAGAGGGATCTTTTCCATGTGTATAAATACCTGAAGTAAGAGTGCAAAGAAGATGGAGCTAGGCTCTTTTCAGTAGTGCCCAGTGACCAAGAAAAAGCCAATGGGCACAAACTGAAACACAGGAGGGTCCATCTGAACATGAGGAAACACTTTTTCACTGAGCACAGGCAAAGGTTGCCCAGGGAGCTGGTGGAGTCTCCATCCTTGGAGATATTCGAAAGCCATCTGGACTCAATCCTGGGTAACTGACTTTAGATGGCCCTGCTTGACTCTCCTCCTTCTCCAGAGGTCCCTTCCAACCTAAAGCATTCTGTGATTCAGTTTGGAGATCTAGGTACGTACAATCATTTTCTGTCCTCTTGCTGACACCTTGCATCTATTGTATAGCTACCAGGGGCAATACCATCACAGTGATATCTGCAGGCACGTGCATTCTCACCCAGAAGTAGGTAGATATTGAATTGGCCAGGTCATAATCTGGGCTGGCCAGACGCCCTTGCAGAATGGATGTGCAGGCAATTTGGTGTTTTCTGCATGGTATAGTTCCTTTGGGAATGTATCAGACTCTTAGCAGGGCATTTTAACCTGCTCATGATGCTGTGTTGTGCTACCTGAAGCAGATCTAGGAAATGGTTGGAGTTCAGGCAGAGGAAAGATATAGAGCTACCAGAATAGATAATTGACCTTCTCAGTGTGTGTTTTAACCTCTAATGTTAACTAGTTGTGTGATCGATCTGTTACTTGCCTGTGCAATTTGTTCATTTCTGAGGTGAGAAGCGTCTTCACAGTACCTTCAAAACTACTTGTATGCTTTTAAAAACCTTAGAAGAATTAAAGAAAAATAAGAAAGAAAACCATGAGGATTCTGCTTTTGCTTTTGCTTTTGGAAACTTATTCTGTGGCTGGAAGGAAATTTAATTATCCATTGCCTATGTGCTTAAGCAAATCTGTATGAATCTCCTGTAAATAAAGTAAAATGTCCTTTTTCTGTATGAAAAGCACTTCAATAAAACCAGTTAGTGTGACTATTATGATTTTATTTGGATTCAAGCAAAGTCTTTTCACACTAAAGAAATTATTTTTGGTGGTATTTGAAAAATGACAGAAGAGCTGGTGTTTGAAATGCAGCATCAGAGAACATGAGAGTTTGGAAGGAAAAGTGGTTGGTGTCCTCCTCCCCTTGGCTTGTCTAGCGCTGTTGTGTTCCATATAATTAATAACAATAATATTAGCTCCCTGGTAAAATTACTATATTCAGTTTTGTGGATCAATAATAAACAATATAGTGTATATCAAATGTGTGATGGCATATCTGTGTAGGCATTATTTAGGCTGAAGTGAATTAAATTCAAGGTCTTGGTTCTAGCAAGTTGCTTGGTAAATTGAAGCTGTTAGAAAACATCTTTTGAAATACTTTAAGAACTGTGGATGAGAAGTACTGTAAGATCTAAGTATTTTTATTGTAATTTATTTGTTTTTCATCTTTAAACTTTCGCTTAGGATAGACTTAAAAAAATACTTATTAAATACTGTAGCCAATTAATTTCACTTTGCAGTTAATTTCAATTTGTTTGCAAATGAGTATTCAATAGTTTCTGTTAATAGTTCTTAATCCACGAATTTCTGAAAAAAACTGGTTTTAAGGATTCTGCAGGCAGTGGTGAGTTTTTTATTCTTAATATGACATAAATATTTTGAATCTTAATAGATATTTTATCTTTTATTTTTTTGAAACAAAATTTATTTCTCAAATGTTGTCTTCCTACAAAATTGTCCTTGCTACTGATATTAGGTAGGCTAGAATATCAAATCAATACCAATGATACATGGATATTAAAAATTAAGCCAATAATTTGTTTTTCTTTTTAATTGGAGCCAATATTCAAAGAAAGTGATATAATTGCAGTTTTGCTTTACTTGGTTGCCTAAACTGAATTTTGATCTGTTAAACACACAGTCTTAATACTGGTGTGGGTTTTTGTTTTCAGAGCATGTTTCACTGGAACCTCCTGGGGAGGTTTTGTACTTTTAGAATTAAATGGGTCCTGCTTCATCTATGAAATGTGGCAGAGCTAGATCCTCATAGCTGAATCAGCTGTAGAGGAAAAGGTAGAAATCTTAAACCTCTAATATTGTCATAAATTACTAAAATAAAGGAAGATTGCCAGCAAAACTGTAAAATATAGCTTTTCCCCAAAATGTTAACTAGCCAGGAATCTGAAATATTTCATGCTGAGCATTTCAGAAGTAAACAATTTATACTGTAAATAATGACATTGTTCCATGACAGTAGGACTTGTACAAATTGAAACCAGTGTTGTACTAGGCAATCTTGCATTAAAATAGTTCTTTATTATAGCTTATACCCACACATATGATTAAAGATTTAATTCCAAAGGAATAGTGGCTATCTTGTCTCATGTATCCATTGCAATTCCCACTCCCACAAGACTTTAAGGAATTAAGCCTAGTTTAATAGTATTCCTCTATACAGGCTATAGTGAAATAGGAAAGAAATTGATATAGTCTAACTTAATGTTGCTTCTAGAAAATAATCTGCTGTTTCTAGCCAGCATCTGCTTTATTTCTGTTAGTGTCTGTAGATCTCCTTCTGGTCACAGGTATGTTAATGGAGGTTAAATCTATTACAACAGTTGTGGCAAGGACTGGGTGTACTTCACAAGTTAGTATATATGAAATAAACCCTTCTTCTTCCCACCACACAGTATATAAATCTTTCGCATATTCTGCATGTACAGCCTGATTTGTTAGCTCAGACTGCTCGTGTTCTCTCCTTTCAAAGACTCTTATGTCAGTTAAGCAGGCAATCATCCCATAAACAATGTCATTTACTAGTATTTAAGAGGATCTAATATTTCTTTTCTCTGCAAGATTTTTGCTGCTTGCTGAGAAATAATCCACCAGGCTCGTTTTTGCCATGAGGATTAATATTTACCTGGAAGATCAATATTAAACTGTAAAGAAGTAATTCCTGCCTATGTCATATACTTTGCCCTTAATTTAGCCTCTTTCTCTGCTGCTCGAGCAGCTGAAAACGATGAGACCTCTCTGAGTATAATTTCAGAGCATTTGCGTGATACATACAGAAACATATGTATCGAATAATGAACAGTACTCTCAAACTGTCCATTTCTTGTTTTAAAGACTGATCTTATAATCCACTGGACTTACTTTTTATGGTAAATAGGAAGCTATTTTGCCCCACATTTGTTTTACATATTCTCCTAATTAAGGTAGAACAAAAAGCGTTTTGGACCTGAAATAAGCCATTTCTTTTCTGCAGTCTGCATTTATAAATTGAATTAGTTCATTTCAGTCAACTGTATCCTCTAATTTAAAACTGTAAACATAAACCATAAACACAAAAGCTACCTCACTAAGCAGGCTCTGATAATGTAATTCCTAAGGTGATGTTTCAGAGTTACCATACTTTGTTTCACTGTCTTTTTGTTCAAGGAATGTTTGAATACAGGCTTCTACAAATGAAACTTTGTAAGAGTAAGACCAAAAGTCTTTGGAAAAGAAGATAATTTTCTTTTTTATAATTGACCATCCTATATGCACTTTTAAGTAAGCAAATAAAACTATTGATCTTACCATGCTCCATAGGTTGAATTCAACAACTAAATGCTCAAACTAGTACAGCTACAGTTCAGAGAGCTTCAGTTGGTCACACCACTGTTGGCTTGGTCTTTATCTGCTATGAAACTAGGCCCTCATGAAATTAACTGTGTGTTTTGGTTAGAAGTGTTGCATTTAACTTGGTTCGGGCTCTGCAGAGTTTGTGTGTTCCATCTCAGACAGAAAGGCTGCCAGATCCCTGTAGTTCTCAGGGACTAAAGCCATCTGTGATAAAAGTAATCTTTTGGGGTTTCTGGTTTGGGTTTACTGCTGTTCCAGGAATGAAGACATTTCCATGCTCCAATGTCTCATGTTATATATTTTCCTGCCTCTTGGCAGACGAAGTAAAAGTAGTCCTCGATCCATTTTAGAAGCTGGATGCTTAGAATCCGCAACCTTGCAATAATTCATTCAATCTTCCTTGCCCCATCTCCAAGCAGAAATGGAAAAGGATAAAGATATGCCTATGGTCATTTCCCTAACTATGTCTCAGGTATAAAAGAATTATAATATAATTTAGATTGGAGGATTTAGGTCTTCAGAGGTCATCTAGTTGAACCCACTGCTCAAAGCAGAGCCATTCCCAAAACTGAGTTAGCTTATTTGGAGCCTTCTCCAGTTGAGATATGAACATTTCCAGAAACGTTGATTCCACAGCCTTTAGGGTAATCATATCCTAACATTCAGCCACTCTCATTGTGAAAAACATTGCCTTAAATTTAAGCTGTATATTAGAGGTGGCTTAAGATATATTTTGGTGTCTGATTTAGCATTATTCAGCCATTTCAGAATCCAGACTAGGAGGAACTGTAGCCTAGGATTAGGGTTTTTAAGTGTTATGGGACTGTAAATTTAACTCAAAACTGGACTACGGCCTGTTCTAATACACATTTTGACTGCATTTGTCAGAGGCTTTTTCTTGATTTCCAGTCCACTGATGTCTCCTGACTCCTTTTTTGCCATCTTCTCCGCTGAATTAAGTCTTCTTACCTGACCCTGTGCCTCTCCTCCAAAGAAAGAGCACAACAGAGAGGTAAGCAATGGAGACACCTTGCTAATGAAAGTGCTCAGGCTGTCTGTTTTTTGATATGTGGCAGATAAGTTCCCAGATTTACAAACAAATGAGGAGCTAAAATGCAAAGCAGTGGATGGCTAACTAGCCAGAGAGCATATGGACTTGAAAACTGAAGTCATGAAAGCTGAAGGTAGGAGAATGTGTGGAGAAGGAGGAAGCGAGCTGGGAAACAATGCCAGAATGATGATTAAATGGAGGAAGGTAAAAGTGGTTTGTTCTTGTCACATGGAATCATAAAATAGATGTATACTCGATTTCATAAGCAGATGGTTTCACTTTTTGTAGCACGTTCTATAACAAATGAGAAGTGCTTTCAAATACCGACAGGTGATTTTCAAATATAAATACAAAGACTGTAGCATTGACATTCTTTAAATATGTGACTTTGAAATTGTGATTCTGCCAAATCTGAGAAATATAAATCTTCATGAAGCGTGGCATATTATAATCCAAATATTTTGACTAAAAAGGGATAAGTGCCTCCCTCCTCCTGCTGCAGTGTTAAGTAAATGCGCTGCTGAAGGCATGAGATGATACTATTTGTCTTTCTTCCTGGCCAGTCTCTGTTACAGTTTTTCATGAGATTTGTAGCACCACACCTTGTAGTTCCTGTATGGTAAAGATTTGAAATTTGTACAGCCAAGCACATCTGTGCAGCTTGGAAAAGAAATAAAAGACAGACTTTGTTCATGATAATTTGAATTTAGCAGTCAGCCACTAATGCCAAGATAGAGAAAAGTTTTGAAAATAAAGTTACAAAACAAGGTTTATGATAATCCTGTAAAAATATACAGGTGATGAAACTTTCCATGATCTGACTTAAAAAAACAGTGGTTTCCATAAACTCATTTTCATGTTTTATCTCTCAGTTGTAGCAATGGAAAATGAATATAAGTAAATTGTGAAGCAAAATGGAATCGAGATAGATTTGACTTTAAAATAGGGCAATTCCAATTTTAAAGGAAAGACTAGGAAAAAGAAAACAGTATTGGTATCATTTTCCAGATGAAATACCATAACCTTGATTCTTTATCTAAATAATTTTTAAAAATTTGTTATGGATCATTGATTGTTTTTCCACATAAAAGTTAAAAAGTGACAACATTAAAATAACTGCCTAAGTTGTTGAGAAATCATGTATTTTTCAATACAATTTTATTTTTTTAAAATATACTTCTTAATTCTAGCAGAAACTTAGTGGATTTATCATTGGAGTCTCAGTGACTTCTTAGCCAAATGTTTACTGACTGTAAATGAGATGTAAAGAAATTGATTTTTTGTTGTTGTTTTTATCAATGCTTGAGATGTTAAAACCCCTCTTCATTTATCTTTTTTGTATAATGTACAGGTACATGAATACATAAAACAGAACAAAAGGTCTTCTGAAGAGGTCTGTTGTATTTTTATTATCTTTTTATCATTTTAGACCTTTAATTTCAATATACCTTGACAAAAATCTTCTGTAGAAAGTAAGAAATTTCAGATGCAAGACTTTCTTTTGTTTTTAGAATGTATTTTTTTCCAGTCCAGGGAAATATATCTGGAGAGGAGAGATGATGAAGAGACATACCTGAAATAAGAATGACTGTAGCACATAGAAACACATTATGTTTATTGATTCTCATGGTTATTTATAGTGAAATCTGTTAAGTGGCAGCTGGATACTTAGTTAGAAAATGACCTTTAAAAATTTGTATCCCTTTGAGGAAGATGATAGAGAAGCAGTTTCACCTCTGTCTCGTATTTTTTAATGTCTTTACTTAGGTTTTGCTACCAGGTGATTCAACAGTGAATAAATAGTCAAGTATTATTGCACTTACACATAATAAACCCCATACAAACTAGAACTAACAAAAACTTGAATTATTGGAACTCTGGGTTTTGCGTCTGCCTTTTACTGGCATTAGTTCCTTGGCCATCTTTTCTAAAATTTCAACCTAATAATAATTTATGTGTATTCCTTCCTAGAAATTCAATAAAATATCTTAATTTAAATTATAAATAAATCATATTGTATAATTACAAATTATAACCTTTTGCCATTCCAACATTTTTTTTCCAAGCATTTCTATTTGTAATTTTTAACCATATAATAATAAGCTGTCCAAAAAACAGCTGTGTTTCTTAAGAAGAGACATAAATCTTCTATTGCTGTATGTACATTATTAAACAAATCAGACTAAAAACATCATCAACACAGTTTCAGGTCTAAAGATTAAAGAAAATTTGGAGACAGTTTTATTCTGTGATTTACTGCATCCTTCTAACTTACAGTACATTGATTTAGTTACAGTTGCCTATGCACTCATAATCTTTGACCTGGCCCTGCATATGGAGTTTAAAACGTTTGTAAGACAATTATAAACATTATTAAACATTTCACTGTGCAAGTTAATCAAAGGGCCCTTCTGCAGTCTAGGACAAATTTCACGTGCAGCTTAAGGCTCTGTAATTCTCATCTTCTGCAACAGTGCACACACCGCCGTGTTTGGTTATCTCCTATCTCCTTACAGACTTCCATCGTGAAATTTGCTATTGCTATTTGCTAACTGCCTGTGCTCAGCTTCCAAATTACTGTTGCCCAGGATAGGTTTTACTTAAGCTTTCTCATTTTTTGTTTCTAAGGCGAACTGAGCATATAAGATCCCCAATGTCAACTGTGTAAAAAAGTCTCCTATGCATTTATACACAAATGTGTACTTCATGATGTCATCCTTAAAGCCCAGGGAATCTGCAAGAGGATGGCAAAGTGTGTTTCACTTTGAGAATATCAGTATTAGATATTTCACCAGTTGGAACTAGGGAAGCCTTACCTCTCACGAGTACCTACAAAAGCCGCTGTAGACAAATGACCTGCTATCAGCTGGATTTGAGCTGGTGACCTTGACATGAAAGACTGTATATCTGAAAATGAATCTCTGGATTCAGCTGGTTCTTGACACTTCTGCTTTTTATCTCCTGTGCTTTTCCTCCACTGAGAAAATGCTAGCTCATTCGCAAGTCAGTAAGTCCTAGTCCCGTGTATACAGCTCCCAGACGTTTTTGCAGAGCTCTTACCTCTCGCCATAGTAGCAGAATTTCTGATGCCGTCTGCTCATCTGTGGGTGGCAGTGGGACAGCTCTGTGTGCCCGGTGACAATCCGGGCCCAGGGGCTGATCCTGCCAGCCCAGGGGTGGTGCAAAGCTCTTGCCTTCAGTGGCAGTTTCTCCTTCAAATGCCAATCCCTATCTTACTTTTCAATTATGAACATTGTTCTAACACCTCATTCATAGGTAGATGAGCTGTTCTTTTGCCTTTTTACGTGTTGTTAGTAGTTTTACAGTATTGCTGTTATGGTAATGTCTTGTCATCTTTATAGAAAACAGCAAATTGCCTTCATACCTCTGAGAGTTCAGTGGCTCAGAAGAAAGACTTCATCGTCTCCCTGCCTTCTGTGGTGGTACGAACATTTGAATTTCTTTGCATCTGTCAGACTATGTCAGGAAAGAGACTTTCAAGGTAACACTCAACTGATTTAAGATTAAATACAGTTTCATAGCTATTTCCTGAGTGTGAAGTAAATAGAAAGACAAAGTGCTCTCGAGATTATGCATGTGGGATGTGAAAATCTAAAAGGAAAATTGTAGTTGTGTGCTGTGGTCTAACATACAAAGCACATGGCTCGATGGTCCTGACTTTCCCAAAGAGGCTTCTCTTAGGTCTAGTTCAAGGTTTATTTACCTATGTTAAGGACAACAAGCTTTTTCTGTGTCCCAAGGGAGAAACATGGAGGAATCCCACCATTGATTACATTTTCTCTTGTGTTTTCATCTATAAACAAATATCTATAGCCAGACTGATAAATGAAATGATAGAGGGGCTGTTCTCTGGCCAACTGGCATGACACAGACCGTACCCCTCCAGCTGGATTCTCTCACACCCCCAAAACAGGATGACTGCATAAAATGTGTCTGTTGGGGCTGGGCTAATCCCCAAACTATACCCAGGCACAGGGGTGAAGCCTGCACTAATGTTGCGACGTGGAGCTTGTTAAATGTCAAACAGTATGGACAACTGCATGCCAGGGTTTGAGCCCCTGCCCTCACCCTTTAATTTCCTGGAATAGATGTTGCTAATTTGGATGATCACAACCATCTCACCCCAGATACTTCCTTTTTGTTTTAAAAGGTTACATAATGAAAATTATGTTGATTCAGTCTTAGTTTAAGGATTAAATACATAAAAGTTTTAATAATTTTATTTTTTCAACATGGCTTGTCTTCCTCCCTTGTATTTTGTGAAAAAAAAAAACCCACAACAAAACCACCCCACAACCCTTCCCCCCAAAAAACCTTAACCTGTTACCAGCCAGTCTGCAGAAATAAAAATTTTCTAACATTGTTAACAGTTATCCTTGCCGATTAGCCAATTAGTCCACTTCAGAGTGACTTCAGCTAACAGGTGCATTTAAGTTCAGTGTCACTGCCTTCATCATAGTCTCAGGGAACAGGACAGCTATGTATGTTTCTGAATTAGACTTTGGGGGAAAAAAAAAAAATAAATCTAGCTCTGTTGCCTAGCTGAGTGTGTGATTGAAAGCCAGTCCTGCAGAGGCTGTTGCAAAGAGAGTGCCTGTGATTGGGAATTGTATGTGTATCTGAACAAAGAGATTTAAATCAGTGAAAGAAACATTAATTAGCTCTTACAAATGTTTTTTGTTTTGAACTACCTCTGAAGAAAAAAAATATCTTCTCTAGATTATAATTAAGCTAAACCATAAACATATCTCATTTCAGATGTTAAGGAATTTGTAGAATTTCTGTTGATATTGCATATAGAGAAAGTGAATATATGCGTGATAAGTAAATAACAATTCTGTGTCTGTGCATATACGTATGTATGCAAACTTGAGAAGTCACATTTTAAGACTAATCAGCTAGGCAGTTGTTTGTATGATATAGCATGTAGGTGATGTTATTTAGGTTTTCTCCAGTATGCCAGGCAGGATAAAACATAAAATGTAATATGCCTGTCTTGATATTTACAGCTGTAAAACATGATTAAAAAGGAAATAAAGAAAAAGTACCCCGTTGTTATAATGTTATTTTCTACATGCCTCCCCATCTTTAAGCTTAAATATTAATAAAGCCATTTTACATAAGTAAATTATTAAAGCCTTCAGACCTAGTCAGAACAAAGACATGTCAGAGCTAGGTTTTGATTTCAAGCTTTGTCAGTTTTGAATGTAACACTCAGGTTTTGTTCTGTGCCATTAGTCAATTTTATCACAGATTCTCCACCAGAGAATTCACCAGTGTTACTTATCTCCTGTGAAACAGATTTTGGTCCTCATTCCCTGGCTGGGGCTTGTTTAAAAGAGAAATTAGTGTACAGCAAGGTAGGCTATGCAGCCAGGGTATCCAGCTAGCCTGCATTAACTCCCCACCAGGCTCTGCCTGGCTCTGTAGCAGTAAACCAAGCATGATCAGGGGGCAGACCTTGAGCACTGGTATGTTATCATATTGGTAAACTGTTGTCGTGGTCTCTAGTATGTTTTTGGTGGGTGTCAATCAGAAATGTCCCAAACAATGTGTGGGTATGATTTAGCAGTTTGCAGAGGTGAGGGGCGATTCCCATTGACAGTCTGTGGGTAACCCCCCTCATTTGGGTGGGAGCAAGTTCACCTCTACCCTGCCATCCACAGGCCATAAGAATGGAGGCTTATTTTTTTTATTTCCTTGTGTACATGTACCTTCTCACTCCACACTAAATGTGAGCTAGCTTCCTTCACTTTTAAAGTAAACTAATGTATTTCATAAAAAGATTTTTAGGTGTCAGATGTGTTTGCAGGAGGAAGTAGTGCAGCACAGCGACTCTGCTGTAAAAGTCATGTTTGAAACTGCTGCAAAAGAACTAATAGGTACAGACAAACCCTTACCAGGTGAAAGCCAAGAATAATTTTCTTAAATGTGAAAAGGCTGTTTTATTAGCCAGTTAAAAAGAATAAATAATTTACTTATTAGTTGAGATGTTTTGATAAGAAGGTCTAGTGTGCCAGGGATAATTCATAACCACTTTACATTCATCCTGTAGGCAGCACAAATTCTGTGTTTCACTACTTAATTGTGAATTTTCTTTTTTTCTTTTCTTTCTTTTTTTTTTTTTTTTTTTTTTTTTTTTCTTCAAACTCAGCAAAAGGTAGATTCCGTGTCAGTTCCCTATTTCGATTATGGACATACTTTTCTGTTGAGTTTCTGTTTCTGGAATAGTCAAACAGAGATTCTGTTTCCCATGAACACAAATCTGATTTTTCTTTCTGCACATAGTATCCTGCAAACGTTTGTGAGCTGCTGGCTGCTTTTCCAACCCTCTGTCTTGCATTTCTGAATCTTGTACTCACTAACAAAATCTGCTGAATGTCTTGTCTTGCTGTGCTAACTCTCTGGTGTGTTATCTTAGGGTTACCTCTGTCTGCAAAATTTTGTTCCTGGTATTTCCCGCAGTCCATGTTATTAACTCACAGAAGGAACTGATTGAATTTAGTTTGAAGATTTTGAGCTGTCAAGTCCTCAGATGTCCACATCTTTTCTTTCTCTGTCTGTGTTGCCTGACACTGAAGAAAGCTAGGGTGAGAAAAAAAAAATCTCTGCTATGATGTGATATTTTTCCTTTTTAGCTGTCTTCAAGTTTTGAGTCAGGAAGAATTTTCCTATTAAACTACCCTTGATGATTAAGGGAGAAAAACTAAGGATGGTTCAGAAAAATATTAAATTATACTGGTCAATTATACGTATATTCTAAAGGTGGGATCATCTCAACTGACTTAAGATATTTTATTGCAGGATTCACTCTCTCTGGGTTCTCTTTTTAGTCATTGATAGCAAGATAATCTGATTTAGATTTTTAGCAGGAAAAGAATTCCTGAAGTCAGGAAAATAATGTGAAAACTGTAGACAGGAGGAAGAAAAAATCTTGTCCACTGCAGAGGCTGCAGCGTGGACTTCTTTGATAGTGGGTGGGTAGTAGAGAACTTACATGCAAGACAGCCCTTTTAAGTATTCCCAATTTTTAGAAAAGATGCAATCACAGTATCAGTCAACAACTGGCAAGAATCCAGACAAACCAGGCTTTGTCAGCACCTGTGTGATCATGGAACTCTTTGTTTTATAGAGCAAAGTCTGTGATTCAGATGAACAGAAAATTAAGTGTTGAAAATTAAACAACATGGTTTAAAATGTGTTTATTCTGTCCTGCTATCAGGTTTGCAATAGAACAGGATACAATTTTATGAATGCAATATTTCATTTAACACAATTATTTTCCTGAGTTTTTCCTGTCTTCCATCATATTTTCTGCATAGCCCAAATTGCAAGTGGAGAGCTTTATATGAGCCACTGTGGTCCTGACGTGCTGTTATGATCAGTACCTAACTGTCACAAAGTAGAAATTAAGACCATCTGTCCTCGGATGTAGTGATACAGAACTGGGGCCTATACTGCTGGTTTTTTTTTTCCTTAAAGTGTAATTTCTCATATTGACCATAACAAAATAATTAGGACCTTGGAGAACTCTTTCATCTTAGGATTTGTAAAGCACTGTCTGAGGCAATTTCAAAAAAGTTCTCATTGATAATTTCTGAAAGGTATATTTAATACCAGAAGGCTAAAACCAAGCAAATACTGTGTGCATCTTTGAAGAGGTAGAAAAGGAAAAGGAGATGGGGATTATAAACCAGACACTTCAATTTCCTCAGTAATTCTGAAAGGTAAGAGATGCATCTACAGAAATAAATTGTAGATATTGTATATCTCAGCTTTGGAAAAGCTTTTGGTACTGTTTCATCCATCTTACTTATAAACAAGCTATTGAGATGTGTTCTTGAGAAAAGTACTATAGCATGGGTGCAAAAGTGGTTGTACAAATATATAGGGAGAGTAGTTTTCACTGATTTTTTTCAAAATGGAAAAGTAAGGCATCTGGATCTTGTGTTAAGAACTTCTATTAACCACTTGAATTGTTGTTATTTCAGACTACCTGAAATCAGGAGAGAATTAAATTATTTTGGAGGCAGGATTAGAATTCAGCAGGTCTTAACAAATTGGAGATATGAAAATAATACAAAACTCTTCAAGACCACGTGAGGTACTGTAATATAGCAGGAACAACTGACTACGGATAAGGATCTGTAAAGTGATATGACTGCACTGTCTGCTACTGGAAAGCCTTTCACAGGGATGCTGTGTTCTCTTCTGAGTACTGAATGAACTTCAGGAAAGATATGGACCGACAGGAGATGGTTGAGACAACATGACATATAAAAAAATGACTGAGACTGTGAATGCTTACTGGACTTAAGAGATACTTAATAGGGACACAATTACTGCTCAGAGTTACACAATTTTCTTGTAAAGAAGAAGAGGTGACCTTTCCTACAGGTTCAGGGCAGATAAGACAAGAAGTAATATCTGTTTGATTTGCAGCAAGAAAAATTCAGTTTACACATTTGGAAAAATATTTGAACTGTAAGCATAAAGTAGTACTGGAATAAAGCTCCTAGGAACATTGTAGATTCCCTGCCACTGAATATCTTTAATAATAGACAATATCTGAGAGCTGTCAGCTTAGAATAGTTTTTGAGGTACATTTTTGCACCATTTTTACTAAAGTCTGTGAATTTGGTGGATTTTGTTTTCTACGGGAAACATAACTTGAATTTTTGCTGAGTATGTGTGAACTACATGGCTTCATTACTGACTGAACGTAACTTTCAGCATTGGCCAATTTTCACTTCATATTTACCCACAGAAAAGACAAGATAGCAATATCTGGGTACGGTCTTTCTTCAAAAATGTTGAATCTTTTTTTTTTAGTCTATCATTTTTATAAGTAATATTGAAATAAAAAAATTGACAGAGTGGCTGTAAAATCTCATGTGATGGTTCCTAATTGGAATATGTTTCTTGGTCCAAACCAATGATTTACATTAGCTGAATAACAAGCCAGGTTTTGAAAACGTTCATTTGTTGCATACAAGGTAGCAGGTGGTTGACTTGTTATCAATCTCCTCCTGCACTTTAAATTCCAGGGTCATTGGTTATATCCTGCTATCTTCCCTAATACATTATTTTTTTATCAGCTCCTTGTAGGCTGGAAATAACCGGTGGCTTAATATTATCTTCAAAGAAAGTAAATGTTTGTGTTACTTAGTATTTTTTTGACTTTATAATAAAGTTTTTACTTCTTCACTAGCACTGGGAGTAAATAAAATGAAATATGAAGAATGCAGGATGGAAGAAATACAGCTCAAAATCAAAAAAAATAAATGATACATGGCACGCATTTGATGGGATAAGAAGTATCTATCTGTTAAAAGAGTCAAAGCACATTTTGTAGAGCATTTCACATGTACTCATTTCCTCACAGATACATCCTTATTATCCCTTCATACTGATACCCAGCATGGCTACAGACCTTGGTTCCAGTACAGGATACTGCTGTTATCTATTGCAACTGAGACTGTGAATAACAGACTATTTTCCTGCCTGTTTGAATTAAATATAGGTTACAACAGGATGTTGAGGGGTTTTTTGTTAAAAAGAACTGGGATGTTTTCAGTATGTTTTCTTTTTTTATGGGTCTATAATGAAGAAATATGTTGACCCACCCTTGGAAGAAGAGTCTCAGTCCTCCTTCTCTTCTACACCTTTACATAACCTTAACACATCCATAAAGCTTTTGTGGCTGGTGATCAGATTTTTTTTTTTTTTTGCTATCTATGGAAGATACAGCTGCTCAGCACCTCAGTACAGACAATGCAATCAATCATTATGTAAGGCAGACAACCTGAGTTTCTTAATGAAATTGAACTCTGTTTTGAAGTTTAATTTAATTTGAATCTTTAGAGCAGCAATGAGGCAATTTAATACTTACCTCTGTTTATTTTTATTTAATAATTTACATTAGGTTTATGTGCATCTTTATATTTCATATATATATTTTGGTGACTTGCTAGAACATTTCATCTATTAAGTGATTTTTGAATTTTTGACTTTTGTAAGGAGAAAGCTCTCAAGATTTATTCTATACCTTTTGTCATATGTATTTTCATTGCTTTGCTTTCAATTATACACCTTTAAAAACTGGTGTTTCCATCTTCGGTTGCATTTCCTAGGAAAGATTTAGCAGTCTAATGAAACAATAGTGAAGCAAAGAGAACATTTCTAGGCCTGAAAGGCACCACTGCAAAAGCAAAAAGACAAAAATTACTGCACTGGGACTTGTCAGAACAGCTGTCATGGAGCTGAGTGTCTAGGGGATAACATGCAAACCAGGTAGGCCAGTCTGCCTTCTTGAATCTGTTCCTGAAGTTTGTGTACAGCTCCAGCTTCTCTTCTGGAGGTTGTATGGGAATGATTTTTTTTATCATAGCAGAAACTCCTTGAAACTGGATCAGGTTCTGCTAATTATACCTGGAACCAGAACCACATTCTGTCTTTAGGTTAATAACCTCCTTGCCACAGGTTGAAGACGTGCAAATTGTAAAGTCAAATAGTCAAAAATTAGAAAAGGAATGTATCTATTTGGCCATTTCCCAGTTTCAAGTCAGAAGCTCTGTGTATATACAGTGTGTTATTGACTCTAAATATACAGTTATGAGGGTTTTTTTCCCCACAGAATGCCTGCCTCATTCAGTAAAAAGAACAGAAATGCAAAGCAAAAAAACTGAGATTGTGCAGGCTAATACAAATCTGACATTTTACTCACTTGAGAATCCAAACAATTGATTTTCATTAATGTTAATTTTAGGTACGTAAACAAGCATACACTCATAAGCAAAAAAGTAACTGTTTACAGTAAGAAGTCTGTACAGGGGACATACTAATGTACAAGGGATTTACGGGTTACCTTTGACAGCTGTTGTACGCTTCTCTGCAACTTCTTGTGTAGGTGTTCCCCAAAGTGAAACACATTTTTCTCTCTTGCTTCTTTGCTTATTTACCCTGTTCCTAGAAAAGAAAACTGCATAATGCACCTGGGATACAGAAAGTATTCACCATACTTATGTCTTATATGTCTTTGCCTTTAGGTTATGCAGCTCAGGGACTGGATTTTTTTTCTGTCCTATGTACAGTGTAAAAGAACAGCATAAAGAAGCAATTGGGGACTTTGTGTGAATCATAAGATAAATATTTATGTGTCTAATAAACAATCTAGCTTTGGGTTTGAGATATCTCACCCATAACTACGGGAAATAATGGAATTAAACACAGTAAGCTACTGATGGAAGAAGAGAATCTGTTTAAAGAGCACAAGTTTAGAGAGATGTGAGGTATGTTTTTGGATGAGACAGAGAATTCCACCTAATTTTTCACATTTTCTAGACATTATGAGTTACAAGTCCCTTAGGGAATGACCTGAGGCTTCAACTCTGTTCACGTAAGTAATCAGATTTTTAAATAAGGATTTTTAGTTCCTTTTGAGATAGTCCAGCTCTGAAACAGAGATTTCAGAGAGAAAGAGCTTATGTCCCATTAATCTCCTGATACTGTATCCAGCTAGTGGCACAATGGGAGTTTCATTCATTTCTTATAATCATTAATTTTTATGAGAGTAGTTGGTTAGCCTTGTTCCCTTTTTTTTTTTTTTTTCTCCCCTCTTTTTTCCTAGGCTTGGTTTGGAAAATACAATGAGGTGCAGCAGGGAGAGTTATTAATCTATTCAAGAGGAAATTAATTTGACATCAAGTGTCTTTGTTCAGAAGAGCACAACTGCATTGTCCTGCATGCTGTGGGCTTTGTACGTTGAAAATTTATTCTTTTGACAAGATTTAATTAAAGTCAATTCCACATATACTTGAATGTTTTATAATTTCATAGCAAACAGTATCATTACTAGTGGCTGCAATTTTTGTCATGTAACTGTCTTTATGATCTTATAAACAGGAGGCTGTGACTTCCCATTATAAACCAGAAGGAGAGGAGGAGGTAAAGATTTGATTACATGACAGAGAGGAAGATTTATGTCTTGAAAATACCGTCTTAGTACCTAACAAAATTTGGACAGGAAGTACAAGAAAACCTGTTTATGAACCCTTTGAATGAATATGAAATCAATACTTCTTTTGATGCTTGTATCTCTTTCAAAATTGAAATATATTTTTTTTTTTTTAAATAAGCATCAGCTGCTAAAGACATGTATCTTAAAATATCTGCAAACATTTACCCAGTGATATTCCTAAATATCCAGTCTGTTTTGGTTAGGACCACACCAGAATATGACTTCATAACAGAATTGAGACAATATTATATCTACATTGTGGTGAAATTCAGGGCTAAATGAAAGATTTGTAATGGATATTAATGAAACTTTCTGACAGGGTAGCTTCAGCTGTAACTTAACATCTCTAGGACCTATTGTTATAAAATGTTGTTGTTGGGCCCCTTTTTTATGTTATTACATGTGTCATCTTCCCAGCTGCTGCTGCTGCTCCTTGGGCCCCCAGCACCACTGTTGTGCTGACATCCAGCCTCCTCTGGAGAGACATCCACTGCTCCCTGTTCCCTTGCAGAACAGATATGGGCCTGAGCTCCGGCAAAGCTGGCACTGGCCTCACTGCAGTACGCTCCCCTTACAAATATCATGGTCCAGCTTCTGATATTTCCCTGTATTTTCCCACAGTAACTGCTCTCTCACCCAAACTTCTTCCATAATGCCTCCAGTCCAGATATGGAGAGGACCGACACTTCGCTCCAACCGTTGCGTACGTACACCTCCTCTGCAGCCCTGTTTCCCACAGTTCCCCTAATTCCTGCAGCCTCTTGCAGTCTTGCCCCAAAACTGTTTTGTCCTTATCAGTGAGCCTGGGCTGGTTACCTCAGAAAAGGAGAAGTAACATTTCTGATGTCTTGTCATCTCAACGTGGCAGAGGATTAACTGATGATTAATCAGAGCTGCTTTTGTCCCTACTCACATCCTTGCCCCAGTGCCTGTTGTCGCTAGGTAAATACTGGGCTCTTCCTGGGGCAGCCACAGTGTAGAGAACTCCCAGTGGATGAGGTGATCCAGTGAGAGAGATATGACATAGAAAAAAGCAGAAATCAGTGTTGGATGGAGTTTTCTTGGAGTTTCTCAGAATTTGGAGAAAAATCACCTCCCACTTTGGAAAGATGGTCTATCTAAATGCCAGCCTGTCATAGGTTAGGAGAATCAGAAGGACTGTTTGAGCTACACAGAGTCCAGACTGCGGAGCGAATTTTTCAGGCATACTACATTTCTCCTCCTGTTTTAAAAAATAAGAGATCTGGAGTTTGACATGAACTTTTGAGATAATTATCAGTGTAATGAACAGACTAGGATGAACAAGGTGACAAATGATGTCTACCAGCCTGCAGTTGTCTGGTGTGTAAACAGAAAGCCTATGCCAGAATGAAAGCATCACAGTGAGCTAAAACCTAGAAACAAAAAGGTTTTTTCATTTCAATTAATTACTAAACAACTTCAAATTTTCTGGTTACTGGAGGAGTCCCAATTTAAAGTTAACTCCAATTTTTCAGATGGCTTCAATATTTATCAGAATAAAATATAATTGGTTTTGTGAGTTATATGCATATAATATATTTCTGGTTTGTTGATAGTTGTTTGTAACAAGTAACTTCATATTAACCGTATCTACAGAGATTACAGAAACGTCAAGAATATTTTTGTGGATGTCACAGTCTAACATTCCATTTCACATTTCTAAATCCCAAAAGCACTTGAGAAAATAATAGGTGTTATTTTTCTTCCTTTTATACCTGCAGAAAATAAGCGGCAGTGAATCCCACACAGATTTCACAAACTGTCAAGACAAGGCTAGGATGAGAATCTAGCTTTCCACTCCAGTGATCTATACCTTGGACTATGGCTCCTTATTTTCAAAGATACGTAAGCTGTACAAATAGGTTGAAATTTTATATTCCTTGCAAAGTCAATATTCCTACTGAAACAAGTGAAGCCAGAGGAAGAATGGGGAAATGGAGACTTGGAGTTGAACAGGAATTGCAGGGTAAAATCTATTAATTGTAATTTGAAGTTCTTTCCTGGTTTAAAGGCTAAAACCTTGAAAATGTAACAGGTAGTTGTTAAAAAGAACCATTTGTAGCTGCACTATATAGTTTCAAAGACAAATTTCTGCTCACACAACAGCTAAACCATATCTCATTTGCTCAACATCAACTTAAATAAATTAATCAGAATGCAACAAAAGAAATAACAATGTAATGATACTTATTCTATAGCTGAAGTGAATGTGTCCTTTCCAATTAACATGGTTATTGTCTTGAAGGACAATTTGCTATGTCTGAGGAAAGGCTGACTTGCATTAGTTCATAGAAAAACAGAAGCATTTCGAGGAATGATGCATCAGTCTTTCTAAGAGACTATGTGCATTGACACTGTAATCAAAATATTTTTTAATTATAGTTTTGTATCCTACATTGTCGATATTACAAAACAAGAATTGTACATACAAAATTTAATTTTAAGAAGTTGTAATTATCCATGTATTGGAGTATTTGAAGAACTTTTGCTATTGCTTGACATTAAGAAACAAGAGACTAGATTTTTCAAAACTATGACTAACATTATAAGAACATAGAACTTTAAACTTCATATCAGTGCAGGCAGAAGGAAAGCAAAGAATGAGACTAAAATATAAAGTTGGGCTGATAATTTCCTTTGGTGAATGTAAGAATTACAAATCTCTGCCTTAAACTGTGCAAAGCTTTCTGTCTTTGTTCTTTGCCTAACGTTTCTGATATTACTCATCCTTAATTATAATGTGTATTTCCCTTTAATAAGTAATGCATAATTTATATTGTCATGCTCATAAATTCAAGCAAAAATATTATAGCTTTGTTAATATTTTTTTCAATTTTTAGTATTGGGCCTCAAAAGCACAACAAAAAGCTTTTAAATCTTTAAATTTAATGTATGAAAAAAAATCCATAAAAGTAACATAAAAAGAGATTTCTGCCTTGTGTGCATTTAGAGATGCAAATCTGATGACTATGATGACAAAAAACCATATATTTTTTCTAATTTTCCTTGATTATATTGGAGGCCTCTCACACCAAAGACAGAGTAAGAAGGTAAAAATCTTATATAATAAATGGAAATATTGGTTAGGTACCAAACCCAGGGCATCATTAGAGGCTTTAAAGTAAAAAATACAGTTGCTAAGGAAATTGATGCGAAAAGTTAATACAGTGAAATTAAAGCTATATTTTATGTATTCCTTTATTTTGTTATGAATATAAAAGCTAAATCTATACTGTTAAGCTGAATAAGGCCAGGACATTGTCCCAGCATTGGCATGGGGTTGCTCGTACTGTTTAATCATTAGTGCACTCCTTGGCACATTTTTGGTTTCTGCTGATTAGTGCTAGCCCAAACCATGCCATTTTTTTGAGTTAAAGTAAGTTAGGGACCATTCCTAAAAAATAGCGTGGATGAAGCCACCTTATTTTAGGAAGAAGGGAACTGAACTGTATAGAACAAACTAAACTGCACTGCTTGGTCTCAGAATGAACAGACAGACCATTACACATTTTATTTACTAGTGCAGATACAGCTGAGGTTACTGCTCAGTCCCCCAGACAACCACGAGTTCTTTAACGTACAAACCACACAAGAGAGAGAATCATTGAATCACAGAATGGTTGAGGTTGGAAGGGATCTCTGGAGGTCATCTTGCCCAAACCCCTACTCAAGCAGGGCCACCCAGAGAAGGTTGCCCAGAACCATGTCCAGATGGCTTTTGAATATCTCCAAGGATGGGGACTCCACCACCTCCCTGGGCAACCTGTGTCAGTGCTTGGTCACCCTTATAGTGAAAAAGTGTTTCCTGATGTTCAGAGGGAGCCTCCTGTGTTTCAGTTTGTGCCCATTGCCTCTGGTCCTGTCGTTGGGCACCATTGAAAAGAACCTGACTCCATCTTCTTTGCATCCTCCCTTCAGGTATTTGTATACATTGATGAGATCCCTCCTGAGCCTTCTCTTCTCTAGGCAGAACAAACAGTCCCAGCTCTCTTAGTCTTTCCTCATAGGAGAGATGCTCCAGTCCCTTAATGACCTTAGTAGCCCTTCACTGGACTCTCTCCAGTGTGTTCATGTCTCTCTTGTATTGGGGACCCCGTAAGTGGACACACTATTCCAGGTGTGGCATCATCAGCCCTGAGTAGATGGGAGAGCATGTCTTTCTCACTGTGAGCTTGTGATGGTCAAGACACCCTTTTTTTGTGTGTCTCAAAAAACCTGAAAAGATAGAAGGAACTGAAGGGGACTGAAGGCCTGTTTGTGGTGAGCAGTGTGTTTTCACTTGGGTAAATGTCAGGGAGGCAGAACAGAGTCACGCTCCACGAAGGCGGGGGGTGGTTCCCTCTGTTGGCTTCTCTGAAACAGCAGGGACTAAATGCCCAGGCAGAACTGCCCAGAGACAGCGACACCCTGTGCCCACACCCAATCAAAGCATAAAGTGAACTGAGCCTAGGGGCTGACCAGATACCCCTAGCACCACCCGGAATGTTCCAGAATAGCTCAGAGAGCACGTGTAAGCTGCAGATAAGTCTCCACCTGTGGGAGGATTCCAAAAGAACCCGACCCTATAAAAAAACCTCCACCCTGGACCTCAGTGTAGAGACTGACCAAGAGCACTCTGACTCCCTGACCGAGAAGACATTGCTGGATCCATGGGTGGTGATCCTATCTCTCTATTTTCTCTCCTTCTTTCTTTATTTTCCCCTTTCCTCCTTGTGCTTTGGATCTTTAATAAGAATAAGAACTTGCCAAGAATTTTGTTCCTTCCAACACAGTTTAGGGAAAGTTTGCAATAAAGTTAATTGGACATTCATTTCAACCTTTGGAGAGCCTATGGTTTCTCCCGCGAACTGTGCAGAGCATTATAAAAGATCACTTCTACCCACACCCGCCGAGTGGTGCAGGACAGAGCTCCAATCTCTATATCACATGCTCTCAGAAAATCCTAATTTTGTAATCTTGAAATGTGTTTATCTGCTCCTCTATTCTGAAGAATTATGTGGTAGGTTTTGACATTTATCTAACTCAGGATTCAGCCAAAAGGTAGAAAGTATTTTCTGTGAGATAGTCTGCTACTTGCTGGTTCTGGGCTCTGCCACTGTCACAACTGTTTCACCAGTGTGACAGTGACATCTCTCGTAGGTGCTACTGTGGCTCACTTTCAGGTTGCTTCTCTCAGCACTGTAATCCACACCTGTATCAAACTGGTTTCCTGAAAAACAGGTGGGAAGAAAATTTGTTTCAGACTGGGTTCCACAGAAAGTGGCAGATTGAGCAGTCAGCCTGCTGAGGACGAAGATGAATCCCAAGTCTTACTCCTTTTTGCATTCAGATGCCTTGGTCATTGCTTCTTTCCAGCTTCTTTCCATTCATGAACTGCTGCCTGATGTTCTTTCTTAAAAAAATATTTCTTTAAAAAATATTTCAGAGAATCAGTCTATACTAAAAAAAGCAGTTAGGAATATGTATTTTTGGAAGGGGAGATGATATTGTTCTGCTTGGGTTTTAGTGTATGCAAGGAGATGGAAGACATTCCTCATCTTTCTGGAGGAAAAAGAAGCAGGAACAGCTTGACATGAGAAGCAGGGATACTGGCCATGTGGGTATTGCCAGTCTCCTGCAGGACATTGAGGCAGCCCATTTAAAGCAGGCTTGGCTCTGTGCAGTCTTCATGGGAGCCATCTAAACGTTACATATCTGTCTGAACTTGTCATCTGGACGCAATGGTTCTGTGCAGAGAAAAAAATCACCTCTGGAGAGCAATCATGTCCTCATTGATGAGGAAACATAGATGACTAGTTTAATTTAGACCTTAATTAACAATCTTGCCAAGTTCTCTGTTTCCCACCAGGGAAAGCACCAGATATATTTACAGTCCAACTTAGCTAAACACAACACGTATTTAAAGCGATCCCTGTTCAGACTCTTAAGCAC
Organism: Cariama cristata; assembly: GCF_000690535.1. Lineage (NCBI taxonomy): Eukaryota > Metazoa > Chordata > Aves > Cariamiformes > Cariamidae > Cariama > Cariama cristata. The sequence continues at coordinate 29,712 of NW_009595309.1, read as the reverse complement.
ATGTTTAAGTCATACGATATAATGAAATCTGTAGATGTGTATGAAGCTAAGAAAATGTTTAAAGATGCTTTTGAAGAGTCACTCAGTCAGGAACCTTGTAAGATTCAGCTCACTGCTTTCCTATACATATATATATGTATAAATGAGCTAAATAGATGTAGGATTTTGTCAGGGGTCTTGCAGTATTTCATCTAGCTTTACCTTTACTTTACTTTATCTATCATTACATGATGTGTTGGGTTTTCAGTTTTCAAGGACAGACTTTTTTTGTATTTTATTTTTCAGACTGTTTTTTTTTTTCCCCAAACAGTGTAATCAACAATAACTCTTGACTACCTCTTCAAATTTCTCTTCATACAAGTATTCAGACTTTAACAGTGTGGTCCTTCACATTTGTTTTTTAAAGTGAAGTTGTTTCAAACAGTTTCAAAACAGAAACTCTTCTTTTTCTGACTGTTTTTTCATTGATTTGTACTTTATCTGAAGTGTAGTCATCTCGAACTTAGAAGCTGGCAATGAATAAGGTAACGTTGTTGCTCCTAATTCTGCCCTTTCTTCACATTAGATGCCACCAGCAATTATTTTATATCTAGTTATATTATTATCTTCATGACCCATCTTCCTGCTTGCTTCTCAAGCAAATCAATTTACTAATATATTTCTATAAATGCCAACTGAGAATTAGTTAAGGACACTGCTCATAAGCTGAACTTATTTAATGGATCAATCCTTTAATTTTCTTTTTATTATAATAATTTGTTCTATTTTGGGGTCAGACAGCTTAAAGAAAACTATCATTTTTTTGGCTGCCAGGAATATTTCTGCTGTCAGTGGAAACCTAATCAAACCTAAGAAAGTACTATACTCTTTTGGCTTGGATCTCAACCAAAGGAATGCTTTCCTGATTCCTGGTCTCAACCTACCCTACCCAGAATATGCCAGAAATTCCAGAAGCTCTACTATGAGTCTTTGATAATTTTGTCCAAAAAATTTGCTCACACTTAACAATGTTTCTAATTTTAGTAGTCTGAAACAGACCTCTTACATTTGGGGAACAGATAGAAAAGTGTGGAAAACGTGTTGGGTTTTTGTTTTGTTTTGTTTTTTAAGAAAATGCATGCATCACTTAAGTGTGTAAGTCTTCAACATTTGGAAACCTTCAGCTTTCACAATTTATGAAAGTCTAAATGAGAAGATGATGTTATCATGGTAAGTCATTGCATTTTCCAGTCATTTCACAGGCAGCAACAGTGTAATATCCTGAAAGACTAGCAGAGGTCCAAACAAAAACATAGGATAATGGTAGTGGTAAAGACTGTCAATCTATGTCTATGATAAATGCAGCAAGCTTAGCCCATGAAGGAGCCACAACTCAGTCCTCTGGCAGACGTTTCCTAAAAGGAGGTTATTGCAGACAGTGGGAAAAAAAACTGATTTAACCTCTAATTTCACTTTGCGTGGCACCAATATATGGATGCTTACAGAAAAAGGGTAGTTACTAATTTAAAAATAGCACTCAAAATGGACTTTTACTTTTGCATCTTTAGTAGGTTATAGTAAGCAGGCAGAGGCCAGGAATGGTGCTAGTAAAGGCACAGAATAGTTTCTTAAACAGGAGAAGAAAATTTGCTGGATTGTCACCTGCTTTACTGTATTGTATTATGATACACAAGCATAGGGAATGAGAAAATAGGCTTTCATGAGAGGAAAGTAAGAAAGAGTAGATATTTTTGTTTAAAAACACATAGAGAGAGGGTCATACCTTTGTATGGTCCCCCTTCCATTGGAAAAAGGGTAAAGGACAAGTAACCAACTTATCTTACACAGCTAAAAAAAAGTTTATTTTAAGTTGAGAAAGATCAGCCAAAGGGAAGGAGAGGCAGAAGATAATCAAGATATTAAGATGCAAACCAGAATTTTTACAGTTTTATCATTTTATTACTTTGTCAAATGATAACAGCCCACTTCCAGAGCAGTCTGGTCTGCACCTGCTAGTTTAAGAGGTTGTACTGAAGACATCAGGAGAGAAAGGTATTTCCTACCACACTAAAAAAACCCCAAATCAGACACCCCTCTGAACTAGCAGCTGGAGGCCAGGCTGGGTAACATATATGTCGTAAAATGAAAACAGATGACCAAGCTGAGGCAACTCAATCTTGCTCAAGGGCTGATATCACAAGTTCCTCTTACAGTCATTGAGCTGGTAACCTTCACTCACTGTGTTACTGGTGTTTGGGTGCCTTTTACCATACATCAAATCACATTGGAAGCAGAACACAGACAGGAGTACAAAGCAGTTATTTATTTGCTAACACAGGCACGACGGAGCTGGACTTGTGGTGTACCAGACTAAGCAGGAGTATGCTCGCCGCCAAAAGCACCCAGCTGGTCTTCAGTCATCAGCCATGTGGGGAAAGGTGGGTCTGTTTTTCTCCTTAGAACAGGCTGGTTGATGCTGCTGGATTGCTTTCCTCTTTGTCTTTTTTTATTCCCCCAGGAATTTATCCCTCTTTGCATCAGTATTTTTCTGCTTGGATTCTAAAACAGCTTTTACCATCTCAGCAATTACTCTCCATGTTTTCACTTATCCTGTCTTGCAGAGTTGCAGTTCACATACTTTCTCACACTTTTGCAACGATTTTTTCTTAGTAAGGCTGAGCCAATGTCACACAGCTGTACTGCACCAGTGCCACCTCACGGCAGCTCATCCCCTGGGCTGAGAGCCACCACCTCGTCCTCCAGCACATACCCAGCTGCTGATCAGCCGAGTGCTCTTTAGGCACCACTGACTCTATTGACTAGATATTCTTCAAGTATAATGGGCACTTAGATACTTTGACCATATGTAAATCTCCCGGGTAGATCTCGACCTTGAATAGAATCTCAGTTCATCTATTTGGTCTCTTTCTATCCAGTCGTTAACTGCAGCCTAGTCCCAGAGATCTGATTATAGTCACACATACGGTGTTTCTTTCTGGTGCTCTTTAGTACAGTGCTAAGATTATTTATGTAGAATCCATTGTCACCAGAATGCCAGCGTTACAAAGAGGGTCATTATGCAGCACTCTTGTCTTCATTAATTATGGAGTTTTATTGTTGGTGACTTTCCTATTAAGAACTTTCTAGGAAAATACTAACAAATTTCCTCTATTGAAAAATGTGGGTAACTTTTTCTTTGGTTAGAATGAGTGCATTCTCCTTTCCAGTTTACAGTTAATTTCTTGTACCTCTTCAGTTTCCTTCCAGATGTTTCCAGCTATTTCTGCCAGGGTATTCTGAACATAGTATTTATACCTGCTCAGACACTGTAATTTGCAGTTTCTATACCTCCCTAATGGAATCAGTTGATATATGTTACCATTTAAATATGTTTATTTTTATATTAATTATATAAATTCCATACATATTTCATGTATATTTCAAATGTAATTTTCATATATATTTTATATATAATTTTATAAGTTAAATTTTATATTAATTATATATGAATTTGTAATTTATTACTATTGTGATCAGAGGAGGTCCCTGATGACCTAAGAGGATGTTTGGGAGTGGCCGCAATGTCTTCACCAAGGGCAAATTTGCCTGACTAATGTAATTGATTTCTGACAAAGTGCTTTTGATGTGGTCTCCCATGTCATCTTTACAACCAAATTTGTGAGTTATAGTTTGTGTGTATGGACTATTAGGTGGCCAGAAAATTGGGTGGTGAGTAGAGGAGAGGACCTGGACAATGAAACATCAGGTGCTAATTAATCAGTCCCCACTTTGGGGACTTCAGTTTTGATGAGCTCTCATCTGACCCAGGGACTGTATGCCTCAATGACAGGAGCAGAGTCAGCACTCCTGAAATGCACCTTCCAAATCTGTTTCATCTGCGAAGACTGAAGTTTACCTGAATAATAAGTGGGGACAATTTGGAGATTTGCTTGAAAAAACCTACTTCTGATCTGAGCTAAAACAATATATAGAGTTATATCACACTAGGCAGAAACTGGAGAATTTTTCTCCTAGGAAGGATTTTTTTCTGGAGACACCAAGTCTTCATAGTTGCATGTGCCATCAATCTGGTTCGAAAAAAGCGTACAAAAAAATCTAGTCTTGTTTCTCATTCATTAGTTCTTTCTCTGCAGAATTTTGGAGGGTTGGTTTGTTTGTTTGTTTCGAGTTTCTTTAACCTGGAGTTTTTGTGGCTGTGAGGTTTTAGTTTTGTTCTTGATTTGTTTTCCAAAGATGTCACAAAATTATTTTGCTACTAAGAGTCACATCACAAGCAACTGCTTACATGGATTGAATGCTACTCTGCAGCTTCCCTGGACACGTATTGCAGGACTGTGGTATTAAAAAAATAGTAAGAATCATTTAACATTGCAAATCATGACACAGGCATCGGTAAACCACTTTGGTTTCTCATGAGACCTCTGAGAAAGCAAAACATTGGAAGCCACTGAGTAGAAGTAAGGTAGAAAGAACATTTATTTCATACCGCAAGTTGTATTTGGTCAGTTAGAAAACTAGTACATGTGGCACTTAACTTTAAAGCACTTTGAAATAGCGTGATATGCTGATAGATAGCTAGCCACTTCCTCTTTAAAATGATACTCACTAGGGACAAAAAGAGCTAGGAACGTTATACTTGTGATTTTTATTTTGTGAAATACTTGACCTTTTCTTTACATCAAACAGTATGTGCCTCATAGAAATGCTCTGATCTTTTATTCTATATTTTGCTGATCAGGTGTTCCTACATTAGAAGTATGCTTCAGTATTTTAAATGTCTTCTTTTGGGAGGAAGTGGTGAGAAAGAGAAAATGAGGGAGGGGACAGTCTTTCCTGAAAAAAAAAATGCTAAAGAAAATTATCTTTATTTATCTTTATTTCAAATAGTCTTTGTGAAGTAAGATTAGAGATTATCTGTAAGTCTTTTCTCTGAATCTGAAGAACAGTAGCATTTGCTTGTACTCATCTTAGGGAAGATAAAGGAAATCCTGTATAGAGAATCTAAGATATCATTAACTGTACAAAGATTCAATAATTAAGTTTTTTCTTAAAATTAGTCCATTAATTTATGTGCAAAACCTCTTCCTCAAATAAAGGACAAGCAGCCAACCTTACCATCAGGTGAATATTTTGTCAGTACTTAAAATCTGAGAGGATAGACGGAGGACAAGTTACAGTTTTCAGGCAAGTATTAAATACGGCATTGGTGCTAATACAGAACATTGTTCTCCCCTCCTCTCACTGTTAATATTTGACTAGATTTTCCTGATACTTTCTTTTAGTCCTGGTAACAATTTGTTACACACAATAATTCTTAACCTATTCATATTCTTTAACAATGAGCAATATTGCCAATAATTAACTGAAAGTTCAAAGTAATAAATGAAAGTTTAAGCAATTCCCCCTGTATATTTTTTGATACCTATAAAAAATCATGATTTGTCAAAGAAGCAGGATTTTTGATTTTAGAAGCCAGGCTGGTTGTTCTTGTTACACCGTTCATTTAGAAATCTTTCTAATTTTAGTGATCTACTTTCACAGATCAGCTATGTTCCCTCACTGTCTCTAGTTTTGATGACTATAAGCTATCATGACCTTCACAAGAGCTTTTGGGACTTACATCTCCACTTTGTCTAAACTTTGAAAATTAGAGGGTTTTTAGCTTGTTACTACTTTTGGATTTACGCAAAAGGTACAACAGTGGATTCCTGCTTGGATCTGAAACTTTCCCATTTGAGGGATGACAGTTCTTTTCATTGAAAAGGAGGTATTCTGAGAAAATGTTATTAGGTTCACTGTTGTAATCAGCACTGATGATGGTGATGATAGGAATTAATTAGGTTTTATTTTATTTTTATAGATATAGATACACACACATTTATAAATTTACATCTGCAGGAGATGCTCTGTTGGGACCTTTAAAAGATTAAAATATTGAATGAGTTACATATTTCTTGTCCTTATTGGCCAAGTTACCTCTCTGATCACGGAGAGGAACTTCATCAAAAAGTGAATGGAGGAGTTATTTTTATTACACAAACTGGGTAGCACTGTGTAGGCAAAGTGGAATGTGAAAATAAAAGAAGGAATTTCCTTCTTGCAAGTGAAATACAAAGGTACAAAAACTTACCCAATATCACAGGTAATGCTTTCTAGATATTTGAGAACAGAATCTTTCAGTCTGGTTCCTTGTCTACAAGACTATCAATGCCTGCATTTTTGAGGCTGTACCATATGTTTCTTTGATAATCATTATAAGTCTATCATAATGTCTTATTGGAAAATAAAGTACTGTGTGTCACGTTTTCTCACAAATAAACAAAACAATAGAATGGAAATTATCGGAATGAAATCTTTAGATTTGTATTTTTCTTACAATGTGTGATACTGTACCTTGAAGTTTATTGATTTATGTTCCATTGTGTAACATTAAGAGAGTTTGTAGTTATGGAAGAAATATTTTTTAATTTTATGAGGATTTTATTCCCAATTGAAAACATGCAAAATAGGATTATTCTTCATAAAAATGTCATATGAAAAAAAACAACACTGAAGAATACTAACCAGATGAATTGTCTGAGAATTTTATGAACAGTGATATATAGGTATTCTTTTGAGCAACTAATCATAAATGTTGAGCAGTTAATTTAGTTGCAACCTACAATTGTGATAAGCAGGAGTTTGATAATGCTGTAACTATGGTAGTTGAAAAGAAACGACAGCAGGAAACACCAATTAAAGAATCTCCTTTTGAATGTCCACTTGAGAAGTTATTTAAAATAGAGACAAATTGTTTCCTGTATGACAGAACAATAGATTTAAAAAAAGAAAAGGACAAAAAAGAATGGATATGTGAAATACAAGACAATGAAAAGCAGTTGTCATAGCACCATTTGTTATATAAAGTATCTTCATCTCTCTAGAGAATATAGGGAACTAGTTATGCTGCCTTAACAATTGTTTGGAGCACCACCCAGCACTTAGTGAAAATGGTGATCCAACACTGTCCATTACCATCCAATACTGCCATTCTCTGGGTTACTGACATGCTTGCGGTCTCAGTTGGGATGTGCTTTGTGGGAATTCTGGCTTTGAGTCAGTATAAGCAGCACCGTCTCCTAAACAGAAGTGTAACCATCTTTCTACTCCTGTGATCTGGTAATGGTGAAAGACAAAAAAACTCAGCCACTGTATTTCCTGTTTTTTTGTTTTGGGTTTTTTCTTCTTCCATGGTTACCCTAGCATTCATCTATGTCGGTCATTGTTATTGTGCTTTTTCAGCACAATGGAAGTGAGGTTGTGATTCAGGTGACTGATCTTACCTATTCTGTATCGTAGGGATATCTTCACATTATGCAGCAAGGCCATTACTGTCCCATTGCAATGTGTCATTTTTTTCTTCATATATTCTGCATCATTAACTGAGCCACTACTCTATAAAAGTCTTTGGAATAGGTCTTCTGTGAGGTTTAGATGTACATTCTCTCAACAATCATCACCATGCTCAATTCATAAAAAAAAAATAATTCCCTTTTCCCTCTGTCCTGATGTATTTAACATGATTGGAAAATGGAACTGGAAGTTTAAACTGCTCTTTTGTCTTTGCTTATTAGCACATAACAAATCTCTGTAACTTCAGTGATGCTTCTGATGAATCATATGTCATCCCATCATCTTCATATATTGTGTCATTGTCTACATCCTGTGTTATAAGTAGTGTTGCACATACTGGGTCTACAGTGGTGATCTAGGCACAGCACCTGTCCCACTGATGATAGTCAAGTTGGAAGAAAGTCCACTTTGCTGCACCTGTTGGGTACTACAGTGGCCGCGTTAAGAGAAATAAGATCAAATAAAGATTCCTTTTCTCTCTTAAAATTAGGGAATCTGACTCCTAAAGTAAATAAGGTATATGTTGTTGGCCACAATTTAGTATGTATTAACTTTAACCACCATAATCTTCAGGTGTACTACTCTGCTCAAAATTAAACATGTATTCAGAAACATTCTTGAACTTGGGTTCAGATCTTTGATCTTGCCAATATATTCCTACAGAGATAAATGGATTTTGACTGAGATACTGAAATAGGATAAGCTTGTTTCACTTTAAAAAAAAAAAAAAAAAATCCAAAACAAATAAAAAATATACACAGTTCCCCTTAACCATTATTTCTGCATTTTATCCAGTCAATGTCTCATTTCAAAAGCATAAAAAGATGTAGTAGCTGGAACTCCAGTCCAAATATCTTGTCCTGGCCTATTGAATAACCTAATCACTAAATTTAAAAGATTATGCTGATGCAATAGTTCATGTGGTATCGGTGCCCTGGGGTGCCCTGGTACCACTCAAATAGGATGAGGAAAGGCACTTGTGTTCAGAGTACTCTCTAGCTCACTGGTATAGACCCACTTCCCCCTGGGAAACAGGGGGCATAGATTTGAATTCCCTCATACTGATGAATGGATTACCCACAAAAATAGGTATCTCTCTATATTGTTTCTGAATGGTAATGGCAAGGTGCTGTGCTTCTTGATGGATTTAGTGCTGTTTGTGTGATTTAGTATGCTCGCCAGGCTAAGGCTCTCTGCATTGTCTCTGAGTTACAATGAAGTTTAGGAGAGGGGCGTGTGTAAAATGTTTACCTGAGAATTGTCAGAACCTTAGAGAGAAGAGCAATTTTAAAGTCCTTCTCCTGTATTTTAATTGGCACATCAAATGGGATTTTTTTTTTCCAATTTTGTTCTTGTGTTTCTGTTTCTCATCCATTTCTTTTTCATCTTGACTGAAACTACAGTAAGGGTTGTAGTTCCAGCAGTGAATCATAGCTCCCAAGCTCAGTGATCTGAGAGATTTCTGAAAAAAAAAAGAAAGAAGAAACTTATTAAAATGAATCCAGACATCTTTTTATGTTGAAAAGATGGGGATAGAGGGGTGAAGAAAGGGGGAAGTGCTTTATATGGGACTGAAGAAAACTTGCATCAAATGTGGGTGACTTGGCAAATTTGGATTAAGTATAACTGCCAAGCATTGTGACTGTAAAGCTATTTCAGGGATTTCTGCATTTTCTACAGTAAGCAGTATGACAAAAAAATATATACAGGAATTCATTCTGAGTGTTCCAACATTCTGTCAATGATGGTAAACA
>NW_009595309.1:17558-20535 GCF_000690535.1 Cariama cristata | reverse complement strand
GCTCTGCATAAGATTGACAATCTTATACATTTACTGGGGACTGATTTAATGGTCTATAATTAAGTGTAAAATTGGAAAAGAGAAAAACGTAATGATGAGCGAAATTTCATAGCTAGGTTTCTGAGTTGCCAAATGCTTCAGAAGGCTGCAATTTCACAGCAGGTTTGGTTCCAAAAGTGGAAATTGGATATAAATATTTCCAGAGAGTGGAAATGTAAATTAAAAAAAATTAATTAAGAAACACATTTTGTCCTAATACATTCTCTGATAATAATTATAAACTAATCAAAGAGCTATGGTTTAGAAATCAACTTATTTAAAAAATCTTTAATGAATTAACTTCAATTGCAAAGCTGTGTCTGAGAATATTTCAAACAGTTGGTCAATTTTGCTGCATTATTTCATGATAACTGCACATAAAATTCCCTGGGTGTATTGGCTGCTGAACAAGAAACATTATGGTTATTACAAATCAGTTTTTTTTCAAATATTGTATAAATATTCTAGCACCCTAACACATCTATTGCCACTGACTAATAGTGCATTAACTTATTATTTTTCTTTTTGTTATTGTTTTTGACCTATGGTCTGGATTTTCCATTAGGGATCTTGTTATCATTAGATCCTGTTTATCAATGAAAGCTATAGGACAGAATGACTCTTCCTTTGTTTCCAAACTAGTTGTACCTAGGGGATATGGTGGATACTATGGTAGCAGAAGGAAATCACTATTCTACTCTCATACAATCAGCTTGAAGACATATTTAAATCTTTGGACTGATTTTGGGGTAGGTTTCTTATAGTGCCAAATCAGCACTATGAGTGTTTACATTAATGTATTTTTGTTATAAGAAGTAAGTGCGGTGGAGCCTTTAAGACAGGTAGCAAAATGAATAGTGATTCTGAAGCTACACAAATAAGGCAATCCACTACAGCCAGTGACGGACTCAATATGAAAATAAGAGCTCTTTCTTAAGAGAATTTATGTCGATACCAGGTGTACGACTTATTTGAAACTCCTGTCAAACAAAAGGGCGCTGGCACAGAAAAGTGCTGATTACAGCATGTAGTGATTGACCCAGCTCTGTACTATTTCTGTTTGATCAAAAGACTGTTATTGGCAGGACAGAGTGATGGTCTGGGCTGAATACCAGCTACTTTAGGAGCCAATCTTATTAACTGGTAGTTAAGTGCCATCAGCATGTCTGAGATTGGAAGCATGCAAGAATAAGAACAGTACATTTGATCACGCCAATACATCATGAAAAAGAAGTCCAGAAAAGATAAAGTGTAACAAAAGGTGAGCAAATTTATGAATTAAATTGTTCCAGTTAGACAAGCCTCTTCAAAGTTTTAGGAAAAATAATTTATATTTATATGGGAGTACTTACTGTTTTTTTATGGAACACTTTAGGATTTTTTTTGTAAAAATAATTAAATGGAACAAAATTATGTTTTGAGGGGAAGAAAGAGTAAAAATGAAGAGAGAGTGAACAAAAAGTAGAAATTCAAATAATGCTTTCATCGAGACCTTTATGAAAAATCTGGATAATGCTGACAAAATTTTTCAGCGGAGGAGCTATTTTGGTAAATCCAAATAACAACAAAAATGGTTTTATGAAGGAACTGAGCCTTCAAATACTTTTCTTGCAATTGCCTTGGCACAGGACTTCTTGGTACTTCAGTGGTAGAAACTGTATGCTTCTATATTTTTATTCTGGTTTTTTATTCTGTTTTTTGAGGATGAGTTAGATTATAGTGTTTACCTTATTTTAGTAGGTAAAGGATATAACTAGGCTGGATGCTGTTTCCAACGGTATAAATATGAGTGGGAAGGACTGTTGAGAAAGGTGATGAAGGTAAGAGTCTTATTGATAGCTACAGAAGTGATAGTAGAAAAGGTGGGGAGAATGTTAGGGTGTCTCAAGGGATCTGCAGAGAGGTTTCCCTAAAGACCCTCAAGACATGAGACAAACTCCATGGGTTAGCCTCTTCTTTGCCGTCACAGTATCCTCCGCAGGCTCAGCCAACCACACAGGCAGCACTTTGTACAGATTGCAATTGTTCAATAAAACTGGACAATATCCTAAATTTCGAACACAAATGCTCATTTTACCATGGTCACTTTCCTTAAATTTGGCCTTAAAAAAATCCTTCAATTTTAAAATTTATGAGGAAACTTACAGATAAACTTTCTAAATACAAGTAAGCCTTATAATATATTTAAGAGAAGGTCACACTGTAATTGATGAAATACCTATGGCTCACAAAACGGCTGATGTGAAAAATCACTGCAAATGCTGCCTTTATTTTTTTGTTTTGAGGCTTAGACTTCATACACAGGTGTCATGAGTATAAATCTCTATCATTTGGGCATGTGTTCATGTGTATCACAATGGACATTCACCTGATTGCACAGAGTAGTTCACTGTACAGCACTCTGGTTATGGCTGTAATCTTGTTTTGGCTCATATCTTAGTGTGACATGTGAAAGTGCCTGATTCCTAGGAAATGCTTTCAAAATATTCCATGTTCTGCTACATCTGTGAAATGCTTTATTTATTCATATTTGTGTGTGTGTGTATATGTACATATAGCTGGACAGATAGATCCTATTTATGTAGAAGCTTCTCAGTTCAGATATCTTCACTTACTTTCCTAAGTCTCTAGAAGCTACATGAAAAAATAGTTTATTCAAAAATCTAGAGATTATACTGTGGAAAAATTACTATGTGCACAATAATGACTATCTGAGTAGTTAGTCATAACAGCTTCTCTCTTACATTAGCTAATGTATATATCTGAATTCAACGTAGCAGCAGTTATTACAATTATTACTATTGTTTTGTTTTATAAGTACAATTGGGCATACCATTCACTTGTGACAACACTGTGTTTAGCAAATATAAACTGAATCCAGCTTTAATATCTTGTCTGAGAGAAGTCAACATGTCCTCTCTTTTAAAGAGAGTAAAAA
>NW_009595309.1:0-17527 GCF_000690535.1 Cariama cristata | reverse complement strand
GTTGTGGGGCTGTTACATGAAGAGGAAGAATTCAATGCCAGGCACTAAATTAAATTACGCAGTTGAACGAGTAGAACAAGCTTAAGATAAAAACTGGTTGCAGGTATTTGCAAAGTCTACGGGCAAACATCTGGCTATGTTTCTGTCCTTCAGGTATGATAGATTTTGCTAAGAACAGCACCATCAAAAATCCCATAAGAGCAAATTGGCCTGGGAGAAAATTAGAAGGTAAGAGAAAAACATCTTTATTTATTCATCTTACCTTGAATTTTCTGCCAGTAGGTTGCTTGCAGTGAAATATTTCAGAAGTGAATTCTGCTTAGTGTTTACCTTCAAAATGATTTTGTTCTGTGTAGTTTGTTAATATTTTCTGCTAAAAGGAAAATGTTCTAGTACTTTCCAATAATTGTTGTCAGTTAACATTCAAGGTACTGGGGCTGTGGATAGTGATCCCATTTAAAAACTTCAAATTTATATCAGATAGCAGATACATTTCTTACTTTCAAAAAGGAATGCATGTAGGCTAGAGGCTATAGACTGTCAGTTATTGCAGACAGTTTAATGGAGATTATACTAGCATCCAAAATCCATTTTACCCCTCCCTTTAGTGCATTATGTCTTTATGCTGTATTTACCTTCCATGTAAAACAAGATGACACATGCCATTAATTGAACTTCATGGTCAGGCAAAATATATTAACCCTTTTTTCCAGGAATGAAAATCAGTAATACTAGGACATCTAGTTTAGCATGTGCAAATAAAAATATGTCCATCTGCTACTTGCATTGCACTGGATACAGTAGGCAGTCAGAAGAACATATTCAGCCTATAGACTGTTCAGGGAGAGTTTGCACTGTAAGTATGTCTATTAGGTACCCATTTTCTTTGAAAGTAAGTTTTTATTTTACTTAAATATTTGAACACTTATTTTTATTGCATTAATGATGAAGATACTTAAAGATGTGGGCAAGTTCTTAAATTTGGTTGCATATCTGAGTTACTTCTTAAGTATCAGAGACAGTAATATCAATATTAATTTAGGAATCAGGCTCTCTGATCAGATTATGATGTGCTTTGCTTTTTATAGACTGCATTCACCTATGTCCAGGGTAGAAATCAAAATGATCATTTTTCTTCATGTATTACACCAAAGACACTGTTATGACTATTGCTTTATCACAGTAAATTAAAGCCTGTCACATCACATATGAACAGAATAAGGTGATGTTAAGCTATATAAAACTGCCCAGATATCTTGACTTCCTTTGCAGATTTCAGTGGGAAATATTTCCAGCAGATACAGTCCTTTCTTCCTCCACTCACAAACTCTACCTGTTCCTCCGCAGTACCTCCAGCATGTCCAGACGTCAGGTCTCTCTCTTCTCTCCTATATACTCATATTTCCAGCAAACCTCAACCGACCAATTCTGATGCCTCCCTGTTCTAAAACAAGTCCATGTCATGTCCAAATTTACTGTGTACTGTGTGTTTTACACAGGCTAGACACTTGCTCTTTGCTCTGCCTATTACTTCTAAAACAATTCTGCCCAGCTCTGCATTTCCTTAACTGACCATGAAGAATGTCTCCTTTGTGAACCTGGTCCCATTTTATCATCCTGTGCCTGTACTCTGCTACAATGCACCATGTCTCAGCTTTTTAAGTCACTTGCTGTCATACCAGTAGAGCTTCTATAGCTATAGTGAAAGTCCCGTTCAGAGCACAAAACTCTGAACTGGATAGTGCAGAAAACATTTAAACCGTAGTGCCTAAGCTCCAGGAAACATCTACAGAGCATGCAGACAGCAAGGTCAAATTGAGACATCCCATTCTAGATCTAAGTATAAAAGCTGAAAAGGTTTTTGCCCTGGGGCATTGCTTGCTGGCTAGAGATGACTGGCCCATTCCATCTGCTGATGGACTGTATGAGCTCTCCAAATCTGCCACGGTGTGTGTTTATACTCATCTGTCTGATTTTATGTGAAATGGGTTAGACTGTACTTGCACTGTCTTTTCCACCAGGATAGCAACCCACTAGAGTGGTAACACGTAGCTGGGGAGGATACCATCTTTGATGGATACTGTTGTTTGCAAAGTGGATGCTGTGAAATTTCTAAGAAAGTTTTCTTTTGATCCAAAGTTTGGTCAATTTTTTGTAGTTAAAAATAAATATTTTGACCATCAGGTTCAACTCACTCACAAATATTGAGTTCTCCGATTCACATCAGAGATATTAACGTACCTTTAAAAACTAGTAATTCTCCTTCATTCCCCAGTCTAATTGTTCTAACTGAAATGTAAAATAAATTAGTAAATACCTGCTTGAGGCAGACATCCAGAATGCAGGCTTTCAGCTCACTGACTATAAGCAGTGATGATAGCAAAGGAGATCAGCAAGTAAAAACATCGATTCACAATTGGAAGTGAGGGGTAACCAGCTATAGTTTCAATAGCTTTGATAATTAGGTAGAGCCAGAACAGCTATTGGATATGCTTGTCCTCTAGAGAGCAGTTTTAAATTAATTATTTATAGTTCTATGCCTAGATTTAAACACAAAAGATGAAATAAGTAATTTAATCTGATGTCTGCTGTAAAGGCTAATGAGAGAAACATAAAACCTGGAATGTCTAGGTTGATTATCAGAAAAATGTTTTCTGACAGTGAAATATATTATGCTTTGGGATTGTCCCAGAAGACACATAGCTGAGGCCTAACTTCTTGGATCATACTGCTAAGTAGACAGAGGTCAAGAAAATACATTCTGTGAAACAGCCTCATAAAGCAGGAATAGGAGGTGATCGCCTAAGAATCCCATTCATCTGTAAATGCTATGATTCTGTGATCCACTTTTATTTAATTTAAAGATTGTTTAGTGCTTCATGGAAAGGTTTGTGCATTAGGAAGGCAAGATGAGAGGCACTAACACAGAAGAAAAGAGCAGCAGCAAGAAAAAACTTCTCATGTTACTAATTAATCATGGTGCAAGTTTTCTTCCAATAGCACTTTCTTTCTAACCACTGACATATGGTGCTCATATAACCAGGTGATTTGCAGTATCACATCCATATATCTGCATGTCAGAGAGGTGTTTTGCTTTTGTAATCTGGTGGCCAGGATTCCGTGAGGGGGTGTTTAAGATAAAGGTCACCCAGAGGTATCACACAGGTTTAGGTGAGGGAAGGCAGAGGAGAGCAAATGTTCACTTAATCCTCCCTTCTCCTATTCAGTCCATTATTTGCATGTTTTAGGGGCAGATGTGCAATCTGGGAAGTTTTCCAATTTCATTTTTCAGAACATTAGGTGCTCTCAACTTTAGGCACAGTAAGCAAATCCCTCTTTGTAACAATTTTGCCACTAGCATTGAAGATGAGCTGCTTTCATGATGAAAATAGATGGTCGAGAACTTGGACCAAACCAAGCAATTTGGGAATATAATTACTTAGAAAACTTTTTAGCTGGTTTTCACACACCCTCTCTGTTCTACTTAAAGTTCTCCAAGCCTTTAAACACTTATATAAAATATCTTCTTCCATGGAGAATTTCTGAAAAAAAAAAGAAAAAAAAAGATAGTATATGACAAGAGGCTGAGAAATGTTTCCAGAATAACTCTATGTATAGGACAATGAATCACCTACCCCAAGCTATTGATCTGATCAAAGAGTTTCTAAATATCCAAACTTGCTGCTACTTAATGTTGTTATTTTTCTATTTTGTTGGCGTTCTTTCTGCAGTTTTTCATGGCCTAGAAGAGTGATTTCCCTTCCCCCCCCACACTAATAAAGGGGGAAGAATCTTGGAAGACTAAGAAGTAGTACTCAAATGACATGCTATCTTTCATTCAGCAGCCTCAATTTTTGTTTTCCTTTTCTATTGCTTTAATGAGACTCCCTAATTGAGTTTAGGTTTCTTGCTGCAGGGTCCTTGAGTTGGAGTGGACTTCCCTCTATCTGCAGTGGCTCAGATGTGCTGACATTCAATACAGTTCAACTGTTTTTCTGTGCTTTTAACTAATAGGTTGGAGAGGCTGGAATCGTATGTTGTCCAATTGTTCTGTTTTGTCTTATTTATTATTACGTATGTCTACAAGGAGGGAGTACAGAAGCCAATGGCTAGTTAGATGGTTAACTTTTTGTTAGCTTTGTTTTTTGAAAAGGATTTTAAAACGTAGGACTCGTAATGAAGGTCAGAGAAGGAAAGACAAACTGACAAACTTGCACTTAAGGCCTAATTCTGCTCCTGAGTCGTTCAGAGTGTGAGCATGCCCAGGTGGGGAACAGATTGTATATGCTGTTGTCTTTTATAGGTTATCAGAACATTGACTTACTTGATTCCTCCAGTACTGGTTGTACACATCTTTTGCCCTCAATACAATTGATTTTCTACATCCTTTTAACCAAAGTAGGAAAGTTAACTTTAAAAACTGAACAATGAACCTCAGCAATTTCATGAAGATGATGAATTCTCATATTTCTGAAGGGGCATATGGAGACTCTAAATCATCATAACCATAAATCATCATAATCATAAATCACACTTCCACAACTACTCTGGGCACACTCTTCCAGTGTCTCACCACCCTCACTGTAAAAAAAAATCTTCCTGATGTCTAATCTGAGTCTACCCTCTTTCAGTTTGAAACCATCGTCCTTTGTCCTGTCAGCACTTGTCCTGGTAAAAAAAAGGTATCTCCATCTTTCTTATAAGCCGCCTTTATACATATTGAAAGGCTGCAATAAGGTCTTCCTGGAGCCTTCTCTCCTCCTGGCTGAACAACCCCAACTGTCTCAGCCTTTCCTCATAGGAGAGGTGCTCCAGGCCTCTCATCATGTTCATTACCCTCCTCTAGACCCGCTCCAACAGGCCAACATCTTTCTTGTACTGGGGACCCCAGAACTGGATGCAGTAGAAGGGGAAAATCACCTCCCTTGATCTGCTGGCCACTTTTGGTTTTATGCTGTGAAAAGGAGTAAGCATTTTACTAAATTTTTAGTCTTTTTTTGCAGATGTTTCTGCGTGATATCTAATGTAATGAATTGGTATAGTATTTATGGTAAAAGTTACAGCACCATATCAAGTGACAGTTAAATAAGAAAATGGCCTATAAACATACCCACAGAAGGACAGGTATTTCCATTAAACAACCTTGCATTATTTGAGAACCTTACCAGTCTAGAAAACAAGGTAAGTGTCCTTACCTCAATAACCTCAGTAACGCCCAGAAGTTGTTGATTTAATCATGTGCTTCCAAGTTAAGAACATGAATAAAGATTGCTTAAATTGAAGTTGTGCTCAGCAGAGGGAACAAGAGTAGTATATTCACATATTTCTCTATAATAAATTTTAGCCTATATTGGCTTCTTAATACTGACCACTGTATAGCATTATTAAGAGAGGATTCAACAGAGGTCTTAAGAGTAATGAAAAAGGTTCCCTATGTTTTATAAATGGATCACATTAATTACTTGTGCTCACAGCATCTCTAATAATTCCCAGAGCAGAAACAACATGTCCATTCTAATAACCCTGAGGGGGATTCTATGTTTACACTACTGCATATACAAAAAAGCTATGTAGTCCTCTAAGGCTCTTTAGCTCTAACTGATTAAACAGTGATTTTGCTGCTTGTATTAGAAAATGGCTGGTGCCTCATGGACACAAGTAGCTACACAAAAATCTTCTAACTATGTAACTCTCTTTGGGCACTATGCCACTGAGCAAGAGAAAAAGGAAAGGGAGGTAGGGAACTGAGTTAGGGGTACTCCAGCCCCAAACTATAGAATTAATAACCCTAGGAACCGAGGATAGCCTCAAACTTCATTGCTTACTGTGGCATATTTCTTTGACCTTGCAATTTCTAATGCTATAGTACAGGAATACGCTTGTTGTAAAACAAACAAACAAACAACACAAGAAACAAACCAAATGAAAACATTATGTATCCATCTGTTTCCTCCTGGGAAGAGCAAGCCATGCATAGTAGATATTAGAAACATTGCTTTCATGCAGTAGTGAAAGGCATAGCTGAAGCTATTCCACATTGCATAAAAAATGTAAGTGATAGACGTGGATGTACATGGTAATGTAGATTATCTGTGGCCCACAGCACAGCTTAATCTAGCCTTCAGTGTATTTGATGTTACAACACTGTGTGCAGTTCACATGTAGATACAGAAATAAGGTCCAAAATGCTGTACTTACTTCTTATGTACTTCTCCATGAGGTTAGCAACCCCAATAGATGCCCATTTTTCCTATAATACTCAGAGGGAGAACGAGTCATGACAGATGCATATTTTCAGTAGCCAGCCTGGAGAACACCTACTGTAACCATCCAGAAGGGAACAATGTGGGAGAAGTTTGATGTGATGACTAAATAATAGCCTAACTCAGAACAGATACTATTTTCTCTTCCTTTCTCTGGGTATCCAAAAACATGAATCTGCTTATAATGTGAATCAACTAATTCTCATTTGTTAGGGAATAAAAAGAGAGAGAGAGAGAGAACCACTACTTCACTACTTCAAGTCTAATAATCTAGTAGCTAAATGATTCAAATGTGGAAATGTGAGTTCAAATTCCTTATTGAGAATAGGGGCTTGAATTATATCATTTACACTCTCAGCAGGTTATTCCTCTGACTACCAACCTATTTGACTGCAGCTGGCAACTTTGCGCAGGTTTCACTTCATTTAGCTTTAGACATTTCATATCTAGGCAAAAAATCTTAGCAAATTTTCTTATGTTCCTTCTGCTTAAAAGACCTGGAGAGTGCCTTTAAGTGACTCCTTTCAAAAGCAAGTAAGACAGGAAGAGAAAGAAGGTTTTTTATTGTTAGGGTGATCAAACCCTGGCAGAGAGGCTGTGGAGTCTCCATCCTTAGAGATATTAAAAACTCAACTGGAATGTTACTTAGCACTTGATTTTTCTCTGGAGTGTACTCACTTTAATTTTAGATTCCTACCATATATGACATGAAGCTCGGCTGATATCGGCTATACCTGAAAACCAGACTGGCATGCTGAGAGACAGCTAGAGGTGGAGGAAAATAGTTAGGTATATTGTGAATTGAAGAACAAGACCAAGTCTGTGTTAGGCAGCAAATTTAAAGTCTTCTGAGATCCAAACTAGAGCACTTTAACTGCAGAAGTACACTTCCCACGTGTATCATGCCAACACATGACTTTCGGTTAGAAGCCTTAATGTGAATGTTATATACAGGAATAAAATATATGCACTTGAGAAATGTCACAAGGTAAGACATGTACAGCAAAATGACTTGCAGTTGTTTCAGTACTGAAACACAATAATTACATGCTCATGATCATGACAAATACATCACAGTGAAACATTTTCTCTTCTTTCTTCCTTAGTATTCAGATTAGATAAGATTTAATAAGTAAGATACCTTTTCCATATCTGACAGTTCTTATTACTTTCTTCTAGAAGGCAATTAATTCAGACCAAAATCAGAACAAAAAAAAAATTTGGTGTTTAAAAAACAAAGGAGAAAAGAGGTGCTTCAACCCTCGGATCATCTTTGTGGCCTCCTCTGGACTTGCTCCCACAGGTCTATGTCCTTTTTGTGCTCAGGACCCCAGAGCTGAAGGCAATACTGCACAGGGGTCTCACCAGAGCAGAGTAGAGGGGGAGAATCCCCTCCTTCGACCTGCTTGTCATGCTGCTTTGGATGCAGCCCAGGAGATGGTTGGCTTTCTGGGCTGCCAGGACACATTACCAGGCCATGTTCAGCTTCTCGTCAGACAGTACTGCCAAGTCCTTCTCCTCAGGGTTACCCTCAATCCATTCTCTCCTCAGCCTGTATTTGTGCTTGGGATTGCCCCAATCCATGTGCAGGACCTTGCACTTGGCCTTGTTGAAATCTCTGTTTAAAATTTAAATTAGTGTGGGAGAGTATCTTTTTTTGTTCTTTCATTGCAATGGAAGCTTCCACTTTTACACAGAAAATCCCCAGTTTTCAGATTTCTTAGGAGGTCTTAAAACCTGTTGTCAAGCAAAGTTGGCTAATAGCCCCTTCTCGTATTTATTTTGAATGTAAGTAATCAAACATACTTGTTTTGTTTTTCTGCAAGGCTCATATCCCATGAACTTGATAAATGGCGCAGTTGGTTAGCATCTCTGAAAAGCAGGACACTTTTTCTGTGGTTGAATTTCTTTACAGAAAGGCTACACAAAAGGTTACAGCAGGCAACTGTCAGTTGAAGTCTCATCTCTTTGGCTCAGCTCTTGATTCTGCCACTCCCTGTGTGGCTTAGGGCATCTCTCTTGGCCCTTCCTGGGACCTAAAATTGCCAGTCTCTTGAGTTTTGTGTGGCTTCCCTGATTAAGATGAAAGGAAACAAAGAATGCTACAATATTGTGGAGTTCTATTATCAACATAATAAAATAGACAAATATTGCATCAGGGATTCTGTACTCCCTGCTACTTTTTTTCTTGGAAAGTCTGCAGAAGTCACACCAAATTCTGATGATCTGTTGTTGCAGAGTTGGCCATGCATGTTGAAAAAATATATTGTCAGTGACTGTGTTCAGTGTATGATTGTTGACGTTTACTGAATCCCTTCACTAATGTTTGGTATTTTTGCTTTTATTTTTAATAGATAGTACAATTCTGCTACCTTTTATAGCAACAAACCGTACCCTTTTAGGCATACTAACAAGTCCTACAGAATTAAAGTGATTTTATTGCTTGCAGTCCTACAGTTCTCAGTACCTTGAGCAGCCATAGTGGGTGAAAAGGAACTGAACTTATTTGTGCTGCTACATTTGGAGCATCTTTCCAAATGTTGCAGATGATTTTTTTTGATTTCTACTAAGGATCCTTTAGGTGTGAGAGAGATCCTTATTGGCTTCAAAAATTTCTGGCAGCTGCATTTAAGCAGTATGTTCAAGATGTGAATTTTATTTATATGTCTTGGATAAATGCTAGTAGACACATGGAGTCTTCTGTTAGTGAGAAGTTTGTTATTTTTAACCTCAGAGAAAGCTCGTGATTTTATTCATGTTTTGATTGGAGGTGGTTATCTTGACAGCAGATTTTTGGAGAGATGTTACAGGAAAAATATGAAGAAAAAATTTGTGGCTTTCTTTCAGAGTTATGGGGTAGATCTTGATTAGCCACAAGGGCTCAGTGCCTGAGAGCAGTCCAGAGGATCCCCTGGTATGCAAAGAATGAAGATAAATGGTGCTGCAGTTGAGAAGCACAATACTGATCCAGTTCTCACAGTTGTATTTCAAGAAGTAGATGAGATGAGACACTGCTGTGAACAGAAATCATCAATATCACCACATCCATGCCCACATATACAGGATTTAAACTGTCATTTAATTTGCTCACCATTAAGGCTCATGTACTTGCTCAGCAACAGTAACTTCTGAGGGCTGGGACAGAGGAATAAATTCCTTCTACTACCATTTTGCCTGCTTTTTATTGACCTGCTTGTACTTTCCATCTCATTTTATAATTTCAGAGAGGTTTAAAACATTAATGCACCTTAGGAAAGGAGATTCTGCATAGCACACATTAATTTTGCAATTATTTAGGCTGTTTATTGAGATTTAGAATATTTGTATCTCTTTTGTTTTGAACTTAATGAACCTGAGTAAATTACATGGAGTCTGTACAAATATTTGATACAGTTCCAACATGCATGGATATAGAAATGTTGTACTGGGTTACAAATATACATGCCTACGAAATCTGCTTCAGACATGTTTTTAATAAGAGAATGTGTACCATTTTCCAAAAGGATGCCTACATGGAACATCTCTTTCTTTTAACAATAGAAAACTTTTTTAGCACAACTGCCTTTTTGTGGCAAAATGAAAGCTGGCGTTGGACATCCAGTATCCTCTAATATTCCTTATTGCATCTGGCAACAAAGTGAGCCTGAGAAAAAAAAAAAAGAGTGCAGTTATTAATTTAGTCTTTAGTTGTGTGTTTTAGTGAATAATATGCTACACTGTAGTCCTAGAATCTTCAACTATATAAAGAGTAATTCACAGCACAAAGATAATAGGGAGGCTACTGAATCTTGAACTGATTATATCCCATTTCCTACCTATCAGCAGCTTGTAAAGCCCCAATTATTACATGAAGATGAAAACCAAACTGTGGTTTCCTAAATGGAATGTGCTAATAGTAACAGGACAAGTGTTCTTTCTGCTTGTGCCTTTCCTAGGGCAAGCACTGTTTTGAAAATCCTGATGAGGGCTGGTACTGGGGCTAGCTTATACACAAAGTTTCCTTAGCAGTTCCCATTTTATGGCACTTATTATGTTTCTGATTGCTGAACGGCAGCTGAAGTACAGGTCAGCTTCTGAGGAAACACAGTTTGAGCTGACTGATGTAGAGATCAGAAGGTTAAAAAAAAATGCTTGTGGTGGAAGATGAAGAATTTTCCAGTCACACAATCACAGAATGGTTGAGGTTGGAAGGGATCTCTGGAGGTCATCTTGCCCAAACCCCTGCACAAGCAGGGCCGCCTAAAGCCAGTTACCCAGGACTGTGTCCAGATGGCTTTTGATTACCTCTAAGGATGGAGACTCCACCACCTCCCTGGGCAACCTGTGCCAGTGCTTGGTCACCCTCACAGTGAAAAAGTGTTTCCTGATGTTCAGAGGGAACCTCCTGTGTATTACTTTGTGCCCAGTACTATCTATGTGCATTTATCTAGTATCCATGTCAGGTGTTCTGAGCTGAGAAAAAAAACCAACAGAGACTTGGTCCTTTCAGTTACACTTTTGAGAGGAGTGGAAGGACTCACTGTAGTCTTGTGCATTGGGGTAACCTTCATTTTAAAATAGCCTGGCTGCTAGACTAAGATAGGTAGGAGTAAAAACAAACCCAAAAGCTTAAAATAACGTGAAAGACCTCATAATGTTATGTTCTGGATAAATCACAGCTTTCAAAATATGTGTAGGTTAAACTGATTAATTTTAATTGATCTCTCTCACATTTGTCCTCTGCAGTGCAACTCAGGGACTTCAGTCTACATAGATGTATCTACACTAAGAATCTCACATGTCAGTAATGGTCCTGCAACTGATTCAAAAAGGGCTGTAAAATCTAACCTCTGTATTGCTGCTGTTGCACTGTCATCAGTACCTGAGCTAGCTAAATTAAACGCAGCTATATGTAGCTAACTTCACTAGAGTCAGCCCTTTGGATTCTATGTCAGACCTACCTTTAAAATATAAAGCATTTACTTAGACACAGGGACTGAAAAGTGAAAACACAATTGGTACAGAGCAGTATCAGCCAGCACTGCTCCTACTACAGCTGGTAGTAGGGTAGGAAATGTTTTGATTCATTATATTATTCTGACCCTACTTGGTTAGGCAAAATAGTTAAAAATGTGCACTGCATTGTGATACTAGAGCACTGCTCCAAAAGACACAGGGCCCAGCTTGACAGCATGTTCATGCTTTGGTCAGACTTAGCATTCATAAAGCTTCCTTTTTAAAAGTGCTGTGTGGGTTCATTTTGTAAATGATACTAATGAAGTCTGACTGCCTTAGGTTGACTTGTTTGTCCTGGGTAAAATATCTACATACTTTTCCTGTGCTCTGTGATGTGTTTGACTGATGACAATGAATATGATTTACACAGTGCAAGTTCATAGACAGAGAGATTTTGAGGTGGGGAGGGTAACTCCCTATTAAGTTTAATAGCAGCTACTCGTGGATAAGACAAAAAGACTTTTAAAAAAGTTTTTTCTTCTTTTTCTATTTTTCTCTCCCAATTCTTCAACTGGAAGATTTTCCTTTTGGGATAAAGTCTCTATGGAAAAGGCAAAAGTAACAAACACTTATCAAAGACACCAAAAGACTTTAAAATTAATTAAGAAGAAAGAATACATTAGAGAAGTTTCATTCTGGAGTTATAAAAGGAGCTGCAAGCCAAAGCATTATCCATGTTAAAAAAAAAAGAAAAAGTAGTCTTTCAAAAGTTCTAAATTATTTACATTTTTCAAAGTGCCTAAACTTTTCAACACTTTTTAATGCCCAAAGGAGTACAAAAAAAGAGAAAAATCCATCAGAGGCAATTAGATATGGAGTGTCTGCCTCCAATTCAAGAGGTGATTGTTTCTCAATTCCCCAATGTCTGTGAGCATATTCTGAAGAAATACTGCTCTTTGCTTGCTGGGTACACACATCCTCTCACCATCCATGCTTGGATCTTATGAGAGGGGACAATGCAGTAGATGTCACCAGCTATAGCTCTTCTTTACTGTGGTTTGCCCCGTTCTGATAAATAAGGAATATGATTGTCTTGTGCATTGAGAAAAATGCATTGAAAAACCCCAATGCGTGTCAGAAACTGAAGCACGGTTGAGCATTTTTGTGATACTAAAGACTTACTTTCCTTACTCCCATAACAGCCTACTTCTCCATAGATAAAGTTGGGAATATCTTCCTCTTGCTTTGTGCTAAGCCATCTCTCATATTGACGTGGTGAAATTGGGAGGCAGCTTAATATAACACAGAAAGCACCGGTTCGGTAATACACTGCACATTTTTCAGAAATTGCAACAGGAATGATGCCACAGTCAGCTCTCTGCAGAGTTCTTTAAATGCTGTAATTCTAATAAAAAGTCCTTTTGACTACCTTATGACTGCATTTACACAACCTACCATAGGTTTTGTAAACTCAAAAAAAGAAAAAGCTTTGACAGCCATAGTGTTAGAAAGCCGCCCCACCTGTAGCTCATCCTCAGAAAATTATAGTCTACACGGTCAAATGGTGGGAAGATTCTAACCAACTTTATTACTCTCTTGAGTGGTGTAACTTTAATGAAATATTCCACTGCCAGGCATCTTCCACACAAATCCACCTGAATAAAAGCTAGAGCATTTAGTTTTTCTTCTTGTTTTACTTTATATCAATATCTATAATAAACCAGAACTTTGTCTGCAAGAAATAATACAAAATAGCAGAAAATAATGAGTGAAGTCTTGCCTTACTTAAAGCAACTTTTTTTCATACACAGTCCAGGCTAAAAAAAGAAAAAAGTATTCAAGCAAATAAGATTATATCAAGTTCTGCAAGAAAGATATTAACAGTATCTGGGTTGGCTGTATTTAAATTTTCTTGGCTGTGTTTGAATTATCAGCCTCATTTATTTTATGTTTTGGAAAGAAAAATCATAACTCCACTAATTCCCTGCTTTTGGACTTCCAAGAAGGTCATCATAGAAATGTTTTGAAGTAATTCTGCTTTAATTATATAAATGATAATAAGTTCTCAGCCTATAGTACATTCCTGTTGGTAATCTTGTATCGAAAATTCTGTAGCCAGTAGTAAAGGAACAGTTTCAACACTGTAGAAACAGGTTTAGAATACATGATCTGAACAAAATATTGCTAGTTCAGGTTATTTTTAAATGCATTTCATTTTATTACTCCTGGAGAACTGTTAAAACTTTTTTAAAAAAAAAGACAAAACCAGAAATATTTTTAAACTGCCAAACCTTTCGTGTTTGTTTTCAATGTGATGGAAAAAAGCCCATGATATAGCCTTTGCCTCTGGTCTTAAAACCATAACCTTGAAAGTGAAGTAGTTTTATGCTAACAGATTATGCATAATGAGTTTATAGACACATGTAGAACTCCTGCAGATTGGCAGTTGCACACTCCAAACCTTTCATGAATAATCCCATAAATAAAAATTTTATTCCCTATTTTATGTATAACTATTGCTAAATCACATAGAAAACTCAATTTCCCTTTATTTACATATGGCAGTTCAATTAATTTTCTTAAAAAAGTAAATAATATTTAATTATTGAACAATAGCATCTTTATTAACACTTAGCTAAATCATTACCAATCAATCTATTAGCTTATTGTAACTTCCAATGTAACCGTAAATTGTCATTAATTATTTCAAAAATAGTTTAGTCATGGTTTGATTTAATGATAATATAATTTTCTGAAGCAGTATACTTCTAGATGCACAATGATTTTCAACTGATTGCGTTGCTATAATTATGTCCTTTAATGTTTATCATTGTGACTGATTGGCAAGCTTTAAACCATGCACAGTTCTACTTCTTTTAATAATAGTCTCTAAAAATCCAGGAACGAAGAAAAGAGTGAAACTATTGAAGAACTATAAAAAGTTCAGAAAAAAACATCAGGTGTAAATCTTTAAATAAACACAGAATAAAATAAACTAGAGAGCTTCAGCCAGATGACTGCAAGCATGAAGAGAGCATAACTATTTTACTTTTCTCTGGAACAAGGGAACATTTACTCTGTCACATACATTACAATAATTTGCATCCATTAGCACGAGACACTTAAAAAATTGAGACACTGCTGTCCATAGAATAATGCCCTTAGGAATACTTTTTAGGGATTAATATCCCCAAACTATTGTTTACATGTCATGGTGGGAGTGAAAGGTTCTGTATACAAATAAAAATTATATTTTGTCACAGATTAGTCACAGTAAACTAATTAGGCCCTGGGAATAACAGTTCAGGCTTCTAAGTGTTGTTTATTGCCTCATGAGAGTAAAATTTAAAAGACAACTTGAAACTTAGCAACATCCATTTTGAAGACTGCAGACCACTTGGAAAGAAACCAGAGAACAATATGAATATTCAAAGCTCTAGGAGATGTGACCAGTGGGTTACCTAGGGAAGACAGGCATGAATGAGTAATAGTAATGGACTTCAAGTGCAGAAAAGTTGGCTGGAGACAGAAAGAGGATGAAGTGGTCTTCATAATTACCAAACATAGTACAAGAAGTAATGAGATCATATTTCAACAAAGGAGAATTAGTTTAAAGATTAAAAAACCTTTCCAGTTGCAGGAGTAGATGAGCAGTGGAACAGAGGACTGGGGCAGATTGTAGGATCCTCACCCATCACTGGAAGATATTATGAAGAGCCTAAGAAAACATCGCTATTTAGGTTACTACAAGTAATCTTCCAGGGGAGAAGGGGGGGGGAAATCGATCGATGTCATGCTGCCTGTTTTTCCTTGGTTCTATGATATAGTTCAGATATATATGAAGAGGCCAGATGACGTTTACAGCATTATCGTCTAGCAGACTGCAGCAGGAACAGGAAAGCAGCACATCCTGTGTGAAACGCCAATCGCAGCGTCCTCCACTCTTCCATCCTCTGCATATTTTACCATGACCAGGAAGATAGTAAAGAAGATTCTCGGATTCTTCAAAATCTCAAGGACTCTCTCAGAACACACCTCTCTGTTGTAAATCTATTTTAAAAGAGTGGTTTCTGGCAACAGTTGATGGCTGAAGAGGTAACACAGCAAAGGGTCTGTATAGCAGAAGATAAAGTTCCTGTTTCTTTTTCTCTACAATTGATATGTATAACCAGGGAGCTGCTTTTCTAATACAAATAAGACAAAATATTACCCAGACTGAAAAAAAACAAACCTCATATAAAACTTGTCCCTATGGGTTTTTAGCAAAGCAGGGGAAAAATAGCTGGAGAATGTTTGTATTGAATTGATCAAGTTCAGCTTTGTTGACTCTTTACACTAAATAGTAATCCATTTAACTAGGGTAACTTGGTTTCTTTATTCAGTTAATAAATATAACTTGACTGGAGGCGCTGTGTATAACCCATTCAAAATAACAACTGTAAGAAATAAACTGGTTCCTAAATATGGAATCTTATTCTCCAGTTACATGTGATAAAATCTCGCAGCCTACATCTCTAGATAATCTCCAATCTCCTCAAACCTGATCCTTCATGGAAGGACTTATGAGCCTGTAATATGATTTGAAAATCAGATGTTTCAATTACCCAAGCTACATGCATCTCTCAACAGATGTGGATGTGAGCTTTTGTGACTATTGGGTACCTCCAATGACAGAAAATGTATGTTGCCTTGTCTCCAGCAATCTATGAAATGTCTGTTGGTTTTTTAACTGCCAGTTTAATGGTGACATTTACTCTTCATTGCAAGTTAAGAAAAATATTCTGAATCCTTTTGTTGTAACTTGATACAGATGAAGTTTTCAATTCTATAATTGGTGATAACCATATGCCACCTTGTGTGGAGATGAACTAATACCGAGGCCCTCTTTTACAATGCATTTCTGAAAAGCAGCAGTATCTGTTGGATTGAGAAGTAATATTATTATAAATCTCCACCACAAGAGATAGGATGTTCTTTGGAAAGAAAATGACTGTGTGGTAATCTGTGTGCAAGAGAGTAAGGTACTGATCAATACTATTCAACATACTGAAGTAAAAAAAGAAGCAAGAAAGAGAAAAAGAGACCAAAAAGTTGGATTACAACCAAGCTTTATTATATTGGCTGCAGAACAGAGAAATGAAGCAGCTATTTTTAAAAAAGCCTGATTGCTTCTCTCTTCTCTTCAGGTAAAACAAGACTTCATAGTTAATGTTTATAAATTGTATACAGCATGATGCGAGGTGTATAAAAGTTTCTGAAGCCTGTACATTCCTGCATGCATAGGAGCACAGAAATATTTTAATATGTGAGAAGTGCTCTATAGGTCTGACATAAATGAAAGAACGAGGCTTGTAGTGTCCTGTTCAGAGTCTTGGTTAAAACCTACTTTTTGGTGAAAAGGTTTCACTAATTTGTCAAAAAAGGTTAAGCCTTCCATGGGAACATGCCAGTTTCCTCGAAACTTTCTCCATGGATCCACACTTCTCAGTGGCAGCATGAAGCCAGAGGAAAAAGAGCATGGCAGAGGAACAGGCAGCCTTGCCCTGATGTATCTGCTATGAGATTTATATTTCCAGCCTGGATCATAGTGATAAGGGAATTGGATGTTTGCCTTCCAGCGTCGTCAACCACTAGGCTATTTATTCACCTGGAAAGAGGTTTTTTTTTCTGCACTATTTTGTTTTGATTTTAAAAATATATGTTTGTCTTAGTTTTTGCCCCAGTTAGGCAGTGATACAGGCTGAAGGTTTCTAAGTATTTGGATGCCTATTCGACGCTAACCTTATAACCAGGTCTTTTTATCCCAGAATCATGTTTCTGGGATAAAACCAAAACAGAATCAGGGCATGATACCAGTAGCTAAGAGCATATGTATTCAATGTGCATGCATGCAGGCACACACTCTTGAGCAAATTGAACTGCTCTGCAGAATTTGAAACAGATTAATATATTCTTCTGTCTTTTAAATTCTTTACAGGATTTGTGGGGAAAGTTATAAAACAAGGCCTTTGGGAGAAGGATAATTACAGAATTCAAAGCTAAATAAATAGATCTTAACAACACCTTTTTATTCTCAGGCTTAGTCTCTTTCTAGAGGCTGTATTTATGGGGCCTAAAGTATCTCTTTTCTATAGTATCGATTGTTTTGCATTTACTGCCTGAAGTAATCAGTAACTATTGGACACTACTTACCATTTCTTGTGAATTCAGAAAACTGAAAAAAATCAGCTTAAAGTTTCAATTGTTTATCCTGGACTACCTAGTCTGAAGAAATACATTATTATAATACATGATCTGAACAAGACTTTATTAATTATTAATAAAATTAT
>NW_009595308.1:3120-3323 GCF_000690535.1 Cariama cristata | reverse complement strand
TTGGCCTTCTTGGCCACTTGGGCACACTGATGGTTCATGCTCAGCCAGCTGTTGACCAGCACCTCCAGGTCTTTTTCCACTTGACCACTTTCTAACCACTCTTCCCCCAGCCTGTAATGCTGCATGGCCCTTTTGTGGCTGAAGTCTAGGACCCAGCACTTGTTCTCATTGAACGTCACACCATTTGCCTCCGTCCATCTACT
>NW_009595308.1:0-2401 GCF_000690535.1 Cariama cristata | reverse complement strand
GGGAGTGGCTTGGCAAGTTCTTTTACCAGGCCCCTCATTACTTTGGGGTGGATCCCACCAAGGCCCATAGACTTATGAGAGTCTAATTGGCACATCAAATCACTAACCGTCTCCTCTTGGATTATGGGGGCTTCACTCAGCTCCCTGTCCCTAACTTCCAGCTCTGGCAGCTGGGTGTCCTGAGGAAAACTTGTCTTGATATTGAAGACTGAAAGAAAGAAGGCATTGAGCACTTCTGCTTTTTCCTCATCCCCTGACACTACGCTATCCTCTGCAATCAGCAAACGGAGACTCTTCTTGACCCCCCTTTTACTGCCAGTGTATTTTTAGAAACTTTTTTTGTTATCTTTAACTACAGTGGTCAAATCAAGTTCTAGTTGAGCCTTGGCACTTCTAATCTCCCTACAAGATGTCACAACATCCCTATATTCCTCCCAAGTTACCTGACCTTCCTTCCAGGACAATATATTCTCTCTCTTTCTCTAAGCTTCAGTCTAAGTTCTCTGTTTATCCAGGTCGGTCTTTTTCCCCAATGACTTGTCTTTCTACACACGGGGACAACCTGCTTCTCAATATTAAGCAATTACTTTTTAAAGCATATCCAGCCTTCCTGGACTTCTTTGTCCTTCAGGACTGTCTCCCAAGGGACTCTGACAATCAGTCTCCTGAACAGGCTAAAGTCTGCCCGCCGGAAGTCCAAGGTGGAAGTTCTGTTGATGTCCCTCCTTACTTCACCCAGTATTGAAAACTCTAACATTTCATGATCACTATGCCCAAGATGGCCACCGATCATCATATCACCCACTAGTCCTTCTCTGTTCACAAACAACAGGTCTAGTAGGGCAACTCCTCTAGTTGGCACATTTACCAGTTGCCTTAGGAAGTTATCTTCCACACATTCTAGGAACCTCCTAGCCTGCTTCCTCTCTGCTGCATTGTATTTACTGCAGATATCTGGCAAGTTGAAGTGGTCCATAAGTACAAGGGCCGATGACCATGACACTTCTGACAGCTGTTTGTAGAATGCCTCATCTGCCTGTTCATCCTGGTTGGGTGGTCTATAACAGACTACCGCTGTAATGTCTGCCCTGCTGACCTTCCCCCAATCTTTACCCATAGGCACTCAACCTTGTCATCTTCATCATCATCAATTTCAACACAGTCAAAACACTCCCTTACATACAGTGCTACCCCATCACCTCTCCTGCTTCGCCTATCTCTTCTAAAGAGGTTATAGCCATCCATGGCAACACTCCAGTCATGAGACTCATCTCACCACATTTCTGTGATAGTAACTACATCATAACTTTCCTACTGTACAATGGCTTCAAGCTCCTCCTGTTTGTTGCCCATACTGCATGCATTGGTGTAGATGCACTTCAGCTGGGCTAATGGTTTTGCCCCTGACATAGTCATGCCACCCCTCGGTTCATCTCTGGTGAGCCTGCTCTTATCCCATTCCCTCTTCAAACCTAGTTTAAAGACCTCTCAGTCAGCCCTGCTAACTTCTGGACCATAATCGCTTTCCCCCTCCAGCTATACCCCATCTGACATAAGCAGACCTGCTTCTGTGAAAGCCACCCCATGGTCAAAAAAACCCCAAAATTCCACCTATGTCACCAACCTCTTAGCCATGTATTAATCGGCTGAATTTTCTTATTCCTTTCAGTATTTTCCACTAATACTGAAGGAATCAAGGAGAATACAATCTGTGCCCCTACTCCTTTAACCAAATGCCCCAGTGCCCTGAAGTCCCTTTTGATTACCCTGGCTGTTCTACAATCTTGTCTCTGCCCACCTGGAATACTAATAGTGGATGGTAGTCAGAGAGCCGCACCAATTCGGGAAGCTTCCTGGCTACATCCCTTACCCGTGCCCCAGAGAGACAGCAGACTTCCCTGTGAGGTGGATCTGGTCTGCATATCGACCCCTCTGTTCCTGTCAGCAAGGAGTCACCTACAACAATTACCCTTCTTTTTCCCTTTTTGGAGCTGGTTGCAATACGTCTGGTTGTTTGATTCTGCCTAAGCAACCCTCTAGATGATCCTTCATCTACATCATTGTTTTCCTGGCTCTCAGTTTCCAGAGTCTCATCCCTGTTCTGTAGGGGGACCTGGGGAGGCAAGGGAGGCTGGGATGGGATTCACCTGCCACCCTGAGCAGGGAGCTGCCTCCATTCCCCACCATCTCCTACATCTCCTCCTGTCGGTAGAGAGTTTTGTGATTACCAAGTGGCTCCATCAACATGCTAGTGTGAGTTGGGATATAAGGCAATTCAGTAGCAGGACCAGTTTTGTTAAGTGCCTCCTTCTGGAAAAAAAAAAACATACCTCAGGAAATTTATGGGTAGACTTTGTGTAGACTATATATCACTTCAGCGAAGCCACCAAGGCGAAGGGCT
>NW_009595307.1:792-1024 GCF_000690535.1 Cariama cristata | reverse complement strand
AATAATAATAATAATGAAAATAAAAATCTATCATTGGCTTGAAACTTTCCGGATCCCAATGCCCAGGGAGAGCAGCACAATGGGACCCACTCCCTAGAGCACCCCCGACATCCCTTGAAAGCAAGATCCCATCGTCTCCATCCCCATGGCCATGTTTTGCCTTCAACGCAGCGAGCACGCAGAAAGAAGGATTGGGGGGCTGGGTTGGGTTTCTGCGTGGGGCGGGATGCCG
>NW_009595307.1:0-761 GCF_000690535.1 Cariama cristata | reverse complement strand
GGGGTTTGGGAGCCAGGTCCGTCTACACCTGCTGGCAAGGGAACAGGCACTATTTTCCCTCCTGCTGAGGCCCCTTGAGGTATGACCGTAGCTGGCCATAAACCCCTGCCCTCCATAAGCGCACGGAGCATGACAAATTGCATCGCTGTGCTTATCTGCACCGATCTCTTAATTACTTTGCCTCTAAGCACCCAGTCAATTATGCCAAGGTCTGAAGAGCTGAAGTCCCTGGGCAGGGACAGGAGCTGAGGCAGCAGGATGAAGGCTGAGGCTCCAGGGCATCCAAGGGGCAGGAATCCAAATCCTACGCCGGCTGCTGCAAATTAAAGTGGCTCATTAGGTGCTGGAAGTGTTGGCCATACAGCCATCACCAAGGGTTCCTACGGAAAGCCTCTCATTCTGCACACCAAGTTAAAAATGCTGCTAAAAACCCATTTTGTTCATCACCAGCACAACAGCAAAGCTGGGCTGACCTGAAGGGTGCCCATCCTGGAGATCCTCTCTCCGGAGCCCAGAGCATGCCTTGTCTCACCCCAAAGCAGACAACCCACGGAGGTATTTATAAAATCCAGGGTCATCCGCCTTGTTTCTCTCCTCTCACCCTACAGGCAGCCCAGGAGATGCTCAGGAATGTCGGTCCAAGCATGAGCTCTCCCCAAATTTCATAGGAGTTTGGTAGAAAGAGCTTGCCACGGGACACGGTGACAGGCCTGACGCTGTGTTGGCTTCTTCTCGGCTGACCTGTATTTCCCTCATCCTGA
>NW_009595306.1:0-14731 GCF_000690535.1 Cariama cristata | reverse complement strand
TTCTCTCTGCATGCCTTGACAATGTCTTTATACTCTTCTTGGGTTACCTGTTCCATCTTCCAAAACTATCCGTGAGTGTCAGCCAGAGCCCTCTGTTCAACCAGGCCGGTCTTCGTCCCCGTCGGCTCATCTTGCGGCACATCGGGACAGGGTGCTCCTGTGCCTTTAAGATTGCCTCCTTGAAGACTGTCCAGCCTTCCTGGACCCCTTTCCCTTTCAAAACTGTTTCCCAGGGGACTCTCTCAACCAGCGCCCTGAACAGGTCAATGTCTGCCCTCTGGAAGTCCAAGTTAGCTGTTTTGCTGTCCTCTCTCCATACCTTACCAAGGATTGAAAACTTTACCATTTCATGGTCACTATGCCCGAGGCGGCCTCCAACCACCACATCTCCCACCAATCCTTCTCTGTTTGTAAACAGCAGGTCCAGCGGGGCACCTCCCCTGGCAGGCTCACTTACCAGTTGCATGAGAAAGTTATCTTGCACACACTGCAGGAACCTCTTGGACTGTTTCCTTTCTGCTGTGTTGTATTTCCAGCAGATATCTGGTAAGTTGAAGTCCCCCACAAGAGCAAGGGCCAGCGATTGCGAGACAATTTGTTCAAAAAGAGGGAAATACGCATTTCTGAGGACAATGTGGAGTTAATCCATCACAGAAAAGAAGAGCTTACTTACCCAAAATGCTGTGGAAGGATGTGCAGCATGAAAAACAGTACTCAAAAATTCAAACAATTCTGAGAAGCCATGGCTGCAGCCAAAATTTTGTCCTAGTTTAATACAAACATTTCCACAGTATTTCTCATTATGAACACTAAGCTTTGCTTTCAGTTTCAGAAAGGTGGTGTTTTTTTACAAGGAAACTATTGTGCAATTAATTATCAGCTAGTAATGAAACCATAACTGGGGACTGCAATCTGCAAACCTACCATGAAATATCAGTTAGATATGCCGTGATTTACTTGTTTAGCTCATAAGGAAATGATAATGCTTTATTGCTACCAGGATTTTATGATGGGTAGGTAGTGTGATTCCACAGGGATAACAGGATGCAGGGGGAAAGCATCACTTTTCCTGTGCTGAAGATTAATATCTTTAAAAACATGAGAAGACAGACAGGTTTAAGAATCTGAGAAACTTGATAAATAACATTGGTCCACATCAAAAAATTAATATGCCATTTGTTCATTATGTAAATTATGCTGCCTGGAATAGGGCAAAAATGCTAAGTTCAAAGGAAAAACATGAACTGGAAAAAAAAAAAAAAAAAGCCTGCTCTGAGTCATTAATTATGAATCCTTCTGAAGTCTAAGGTCAAGCAATGAAGTGAGTGATTAAGTCATGCTTTTTTTCTAGACTAGAAGTGAAGAGAAGACTAAAATTCACAGTTTCATCAGTTAAGTCTGTTGTTTCATGAAAAGGTTAAAACCCTGGGTTTCTAGCTTCAACCGCAATGCAGATCCCTTTGCCACTGGGCCGGAGCCTACTCAAGACCATGTTAAGAATATTTGTGGAGCAGACAGCTTGACACAAGCCTCCTCAACCAGGATGAATTTCAGCTGGAGCAGGAGATCAAAGAGGATCAAGGAGCAGGTTATTGCTGTCACTTACTTCCCACCAGGCTTCAAAGGGCAGGGCAGTGCCGCAGCGGAGGAAGCGGCTCCTCACAGGCTGCGTGGGAGCAGCTCTACACTCCGGTGCCTCCATGAGCTCGGCATTTAGGATATCAGAACGAGAGAAAAGCCCAGATGCACCACTGTCTGAGCAGATAAGAAACAAATTCATGTGTTCCTTATCTCAGAGGCCAGGTCTGGGGTCTCCCATGACCATTCTGTGTTGGATGGTGGTGCACACCAAAGGGTTTCAGGTCTCCTGCCCCTGCAGCATAACCCAGCCAACAAGCCTTCTATCGCTCCTATGCCCAATCTGCTGCTCAGCCTCAAGCACTGTTTCTGTCCATTGCCCTCTGTATTGCATGTGATTCTCTACATTTGTACTGCTCCCTTTCTCTTAGTCTGTCTTCCCGCATGAAAACAAACCCTGATTACTTCCTTTCTCCAGGTGCCTATCTCACCTCTCTTTTGGCTGAAGCAAGGGAGGGGGTGAAAAATAGCATTTGTGATGTTAGCATACCCACACCAAAGTAAAAAAATACAATGTATTACTTTTGCAATGATGAACAGCCTTTATGAACACTAAAATGCCACCCTGAAACGCTGAATGCAGTGGTAAGCATTAAAGGCCAGCAAAGCTCAGGTGAGTACACTCTGCCCAAGGAAAGGGCTCCCCTTCTCCAGGGAGGTCAGGTTTACCCCTGTGTGCAACAGACATGGGGCAGCTTGTGGGATCAACCCTAGCTGGTGGCTGTCCACCAACCGTGCTGGCAATGCTATCAAAACTGCCGCCCTCACTCTGCCTTTGCTGCTTCTGGTGCCAATACAAAGTGGGGGAGAGGAGGATGTTTACACAGCAACAACATTCCAACATCTGGAAATTTTTATTTTCTTTTTTAACATAGACTAGTAATGAAGAGCACCAGCTTTTAGCTATGGGCTGAGAGTGTGGAGGTATAGAATTATTTTAATGCTAGAATAATAACCAGTTGAGGTTAAATTAAGTTGCTTTGCGGAATTCTCAACTGGAAGGCAAAGATAACTACTGCCACAGCTAACTTATCCCTGAGGTAATGGGGTTGCTAGTAATGGGAAAATTATTTTTCCCATCCTCAAAATATTCCATGGAAAACACTAAGCAGTTGAAGGAAGAATCATACACTGTTCTTTTGGGCTTTAATGAAATTTTCCTACTCTCTTCTCCTTTTTTTTTGTCTTCTTTTTGTTTTCAACATTACATAAAATAGGAGTTATAAAAATCCAGATGTTTTTCTTCTCTATTGAAAAATCATTTTGGAAAGGACACAAGCAACCATTCCCAATACTGGATTCAAGGGTTATTGTGCTGTGTCCCTGGTTTTCTGCTCATATAAAGACAAGCACACCTTAAGTCCACAGTGACCACCACGTGGTTTCAAGATGATTGTATAGGGAACTGTAAACAATAAAGTAACCATGAAAAGAAGAGGAAAAAGGACATAATTAAATGTCTAGGTTCTTAGAAAACACTTGTTACTTCTAAAAAACTAATATAGTCACTGACAAAGGAAAAAAACCCTTTGGGCAGAAAACATTTCCAATAGGTTGGGACCTACAGACATGTAGGATCCACCTAGACACCAGAGAACTCCCCTGAGATTTTGTGCAGGGACTCAACCTTCATATTTACATATACCAGGTAATTTTCACAGCCTCCTTGGGACAATAAGCGTTATTGCTCCCATTTCACAGATGAGAGACCAGAGGACGTTAACTGATGCATGAGTTCTGTCTTGTGTTTAGCCTACATGTCATGACAGCCATTGTAGGGAACAACTGTTTTTAAATGTAAATGTCCCTTACATAACATTTTCGCTCCCTTGAATGTGAATCACAGTCAAAGTTCGAGCAAACAGAGCCAGATGGATAAGGATGCAAAGAAAAGAAAGATACAAGTAAATATGGTTGAATAAAGACAAATACACATGAAAATGTATTATACTTTCATGGATTTTGAACAGCAGCATTAAGATCCAGTCATTAAGTTCACAGTTCAGAAAAAACCTCAATTAAAGATCATGAATTTAAAATACACAGAGCCAAAAAACGCAAAAGCTCTGATTTTTTCAACAGCGATAATGCAGTTCTCTTGTACACTCCAATGAAACATGGCAGGTATATGCAATATTGTATTTCATACACATTTCTATTTCCTGGCATTAACAGTACAGGTTTAGGACTGCCACAGCAATTCTAATCAAACACCTTAGTTTTAAGGTCTTATTTTTTAATAATATGCTCTTATTACTTACTATGCCTTTAAGCGCACATAACTTTCTTCTTTAACGCCACATTTCCATAATTGCCATGGCCCCGTTCCTCCCTGCAGTGGCTTTCCTTATTTCCAATTTAACTAGGAAATCTGGGAAACAAGAAAACCTGTAGAATTTGGCCCTCTGGGGGCTTCATCTGAATTGCACAATTTTCTGTTGCCCTTTTTATTTTACTTTTTTCTCCTGCCTTCCAATCCACTTTTCTGGCTAAAGACTCACTCTCTGAGCTGAAGCACTGAAAGCATCAGGATCAACAGGAACGTAGGTGGAGCTGAGACTCTTGTTTCCTTCTGCATCTATCACCCCCTTAGCTGTACTCAGTACTGGCCCTCACCTCTCCTTCTAAGATTTTTGTATTTTTCCCTCCATATCCCTGGCATCTGTCCCTATCTCTGGCCTTTTCCCTACTTTCTAAAAAGAATAGAAAGCAAATCAGCAGTTTAGTTTGTTGCTCTGCACATAGAGCAGCAGAGGAGAGGGAAATACAAAGGCATCCAGGGAACACCTTCCATCACATGTAACAGACTTACTCATTCTTCCTGTCATGCGGAGAAGATGTCATGGTTTTGTTTCACTAAGTACCAGGTGGAGAAGGATACAAACAGCAGCTGTTGCAAGCCTACAGGCACAATACAGAGCTTGTCAAAGCCCAGAGAGCAGCCTTGCTCCTCTAGCTCTGGGCTCTCAGCTTTGTTCCAGATCGGTTCAAAACTGGTCATTTTTACAAGCACTCACTGAGTGTGACCAATCCTATTTTTGCCTGCTCCCTCCATCTTTGATCTCTGCCCAGTGAGGCTGCACACTCCAGAGCCACCCAACATGACAAGATTCTCCCCATTATCATTTTGGGAGAGATGAGGTTGTCAGACTCACTCTTCACATTAAAAGACATGCCTGCTTTCAGTAAATGCAATTCAACGCATTGACCTAATCTCTGTTCAGTGCAATGCACCTTTAAAGTAAACTAAGGCATATTTTGAGCGAGACAGGGATACTAACATTGTGTTCCTGTTCAATGCAACAAAAAGAGCAAGTTAATACAGACACATCCAATAGGTAAATGCTTGCCCCACAGTTTTGTTCATAGTAGGGTCTGCTCTTCAGTATCAGTCCCAAACAATTTTTCTACTCATCTACTCCCTCTCCTCTCCCTGTATGGAATCCTGCTACATCTCCTACCCTCTCACTTTTCCCTACCCCCTTTCCGTACCTGTATGTAAAAGACAAACTTATTTTTTTAGGTGACAGTTGAAAAGACCTCTCTCATATGGGATCAGTGCCCTACCAGCCCATTAAGGTGACAAGATCTGCATGGGACATAGCAGCACACTTGAGCTAATCCTGCCTTTCCCCCAGGTCCCCAAAACTCACAGGGCTGCATCTGCACAGCCACAAACCTTGCTCAGCCCAACCTGCAGCTCTGGCCTGGGCTCAGCTCTGCACTGCTGTGGTCGTGTCTTTCTGACCAGCACTGTCTCCCCATGCATCCCACACATCGCTCATCCTCCACACTCACGCCTCATGCTCTCTCACACAGGTGAGGTGGGACATCTGCCCGTGTGTCCCCTGCGCTTCTTTTTTGCAGGATGCACACCCTACCTACTCCCTATATCTTAATTTTGTCACCTCTTTCACCTAAGCTTGAGTTTTTATTCATGTGGCTAGCTCCACTATAAACAATTAGCATTTGTTCTTCAATTGAAACACCTCTCAGTCCTCCAGGACTTCTCCCCAACCCCATGCTCCTGTTACCCTACTTCCACCCCGAATTTACGCTCTCATCTCTAATATGTAATATGTAAATTCTCTCTAATACGATGAGAATTTATTCTCATCTTTAGAATAAAATGCCTACCTCTTGCATTGTTTGTATTACATCTCATAAACTCAGGCTGAAAGGTCATAAGGACAGACTGCTGCCTAAATTACAGGCATTTCTAAGTTAATTTTATTTGGGACTAGAGAGGCATATGCTTTTTATTAGATTTTTAAAAGTTGTTTTAACTCAGAGAAAAGATTTTGTGTAACTCAATGTTCATAAAAAAACCCCAGGAACTTAAAATGACTACTACCATAGGAGCCAAAACACAGTATCAGTGAATACAACTGAAGTGCACAAGGTAATACAATTTATAAGGGACTATAATCAAAAAGATGGATCGTTAGGTTGAAAAAAACATCCAGGAACTATACGTTTATCAGGACTTTTGCAGGGCATGCTGGCTAAACTCTACAATACTAATCAGTTTAGTTACCCAGGAAAACAACTACCCCTAAACACTACATTTCCAGTATTGTGTCTGTTTGTATATTTGTTGAAGCAATTATACCCCAAATTACCTTTATACTCTACAACACACTGCAATTGTTTGTGTATACTGTTAGTCGCTAAACATGCCTGATTGTCTCAAAGCATCTTTCCAGCTTGACTGGAAAGTCCTTCAGCTTCAAAAATGAATCTGAAAGTGACGTGTAAGCTGCAAGAGAACAAGGGCTTTGTTGCAAAAACTTATTTGAAAATTTGGGTTTTTAAGAGAAAACAGGTGCTTAGGCCTGTCAGCGAACTGCAATTTAGAAAATTACACATGCATAGACAACTGCATATAGTGTCTGATGAGTTACACATGAACATATACAGCTTTTGTATGGAATCCTAAGGAGAACTGTCTCTTTTGTAATCCCTATGTTAAACCAAGAAATGTTTTTATTATCAATATTTATGGGTAACTTTTAGGAAACATTACCTAGAAATGCATAGAACATAAATTGTGTACTCATGCAGCTGGGGAACAGTCACAAAAAGGGAGCAATTCTAGAGCAATACCATTAATTTCAGACTTGCAAAGACAGCACTGCAGAATTTTGCCCTGAGTAATTCTTTTCTGATTCAATAAAAAGTCTGTTTTCTTATAGATAATTTCGTATGTAATTCTGATGTGAAAATAAAACTATCAAAAAAAATTTTTTAACATCTCCTAATATAGTGCAGTACTGTAGTGTCGTTTGCCTTCAGGTTTCCTCAATGTTTTCAATACTTAAATTTTTAATGGAGTTAGATTAGAGCTTTGGCTGAAAAAGTGTCTCAGACTCAAAGCTTTGGTGTAAGGAAAGAAAAGCCAGAAGCAATGTATTTTCAGCAAAATTTGAAAAGGCTATGTTATGCATACATAGCTCATTTTTAGATTACAGGGATGTAAAAAGGCTGCTTTCACATGTGGTTTCAGTTATCAAATGGAAATTCTTTGGGCTGCAAGTTAAAGCACGGATGAGACATGAGGCCCACATACACCACGTGTTACTACAGTAAATATTTTAGTCACTAGAAAAATCAGTAGACTCCAAATTTGACCAAGATTCTCTCTTTTTTCTTGTCTGTTGAGTCTATACTGGTCCTTGAGGGCAGGTCTGCACAATGCTTGTATGGTAACTTTCAGGCAGGGAATTTTGCAGAAGTTAAAAGCTGAACCCTGCTAACTCCCTGCTCCTGCCTATCGTTCTGGCAAGGGCTTGGATCAAAAGGATTAACACCAAGGAGGGTAAGTAACCTCAGCCCATGCACGTTGCCTCCACGCAGCATCCACATACCCTCCCACCAGGTGACACTCCTGCCCATGAGGCAGAACTACAGCGGTGCTGACACTACTCCACTCTCATGCAAGTCAACCCACACGGAGTTAAAAACAGAACAAACACTTGATAATACTGTACTGCAATGCAATAGGAAACATCTGATACAGCCACCGGG
This sequence comes from Cariama cristata, assembly GCF_000690535.1. Classification (NCBI taxonomy): domain Eukaryota; kingdom Metazoa; phylum Chordata; class Aves; order Cariamiformes; family Cariamidae; genus Cariama; species Cariama cristata. The sequence continues at coordinate 7,066 of NW_009595306.1, read as the reverse complement.
CACTTTGGTCCCAGTGCTGAGACCCTGAGATGGATCAACACCACCTGAAGGCACCAAAAAAGAATTGGTGGCTGCAGGGTCAGACCCCAGGTGCACTCCATGCCGGGTGAAGAGTAGGCAGCTCTGAGAAAGGCGCTGTGCTGCAAACTGGGGGAGATGAGCAGGAGTGCCTGACTTAATGATTTATTTATGTTTATTCTAAAGAGAAAAGGCAGGTGTTCTGCCAATTTTACAGAGCTTAATCTGAAACCTCCCTGCTACACCCCATGCCTGACTGCACTTTGCTATTTTTAGCCCATTGGACATAATTAAATAGGAGATATTGTTGGTTTAAGAGGAAAAACTGATGGATTCAAGGCATTTCACTCATGCAGTCCTAGTTCCATATGGAAAATGTAGGAAATCCTGATAACCTTCTAAGGCAGCAAGCATCCAACAACCAGCGGCTTACAGCTCCAACTTCCCTTTCAGCAGGGATAAGCCTAAAAGCCCCTTCTTCTAATTTGTTGTCAGGGTCTCCTTACTAATGCTTGTCTGGGCTACATTTTTTCTTCCATAGGGGACTGGGCTATACTCCTGCTTCTATTTTTCTGTTTCTTTTGCAGGTGTGCAGTAATTTTCACAAATTGTTGCTGTAGGCCTATAAATGTTTCTGGGACTGCAAGAGGCACCTCATTCTGGGAAACACCCTGTCAGTCTCTCTGACCACAGCACTATATTTCAGAGAGGTTTCAACATACTGCTAGCAATGCTTAAAAGCAAAAGGAAATGGAAACATCTCAAAGAAAACAGCTGAGGGAGAAGGGCAACAACTTCCTCCTTAGAAGTCTCTGCAAAGCCCTGAATATCATCTTACATACTGATGACTGTTTTCTTCTAGAAAATACCTCCGAGTCCTGAAAGTAGCTCACACACCATGATCGACAGCTTATGCTATCACCCTGCTCCATCTTTTATTGAAGAATGAAGGAAACAGTTAAGTAAGGCTGTTTAACTACTTTGTGTATTTTGAAGGTCTACAGCATTTAAACAAGTCTCCCTTGTCTCCATTTCCCTCCTCCAGCTCTACTACCGTCCCTTTGAAATGGGCTTATTTCTAGCAAAAGCCTTCAGCCGGTGCCAGGTCTGAATCACATGGCCTTTTGGGGACACAGAGCCCCAGAAGATGCACAGCTTAGCAAGTGCCTCCAGCCATGACGAGTGACCATCACAGCACCCACCCGCACTGGAGCAGTTTGTAGGAGCACTGCTGACCTCTAAGGATGAGCTCATAACATCCAGTCTAAGCTTCTCGTTTGCTCTTGGACTGGCTTCTTTTTTAGCTTTTGAAACACTCAAATTCATGCGAACCAAGTAAGTTGCTGTAAATTCTTTACTCTTTTTATGAAAACAAAACTGTGTGGTACTTGGCAGGAAAAAAAGATAGCCCGTAGCTATTAGTATGTGTTATTTGACTGTTACAGATATCACTGATGCATTACAGCTTAATGGATCTAATAGGAATGGCAAATTATAATTTGAATATGTATCCAAGTTATCACCAGTCACTGAAGGAAAATGGGACAGTCCATGTTTTCTGTGCAGAATTGTTAAGGGACTTCAAGGAGAAAGTGGCTTTTCTCTACCTATCCATATCCTAGTCCCATGAGTGCTGGTATTACTAGGGCCAGAGCTTGTTTTAAGAAGTTTCTGTGCCATTTAGATCCAAAAACAGTTTTAGCACATTAGTGGGCAGCTATTAGCAAGAAAATCCAGTTATCTGTGAAGGGATTGGGCATCTCCCTGAATTCTTGTAGTTGTGACACCATCCAGACAAAAAAGGTACAAAAAAGATGTTTCATCTGCAATATCTGTCATGGAAAAAAGTGTCAAATGTTTCATGGAGGCTGAAGAAACAGGATGAACATGCAGCTATCAGTGCCTGGAGGTGAGACATACCACCAGGAATGCTCCATGATGCTCATTTTCCAGCTTCTGATCCTGAACTGTCTGGACATGTCCCAGCACTCCCATCACAGTAAATCTCTTTCTGTCACGTTAAGGAAAGAACTATTGAAGCTTCAGGCTATGATCTGTAGGCAGAGCTACCACCAAGACGTCATGTCCAGGAAATAAAAGCTTGCAAGTGTTCTCATGTTCAAAGGAAAAGTTTAGCACAGTAAGTGACGAACGTCAAAAAACTGATTTAAAAATAAATTTGGAAGATTAATATTGTCTTCAAGTCTCTCCTGAAGGAATCACAAAACGCTGCCTCTCACTGGTAGGCAGGTCTTTTTTAGTAGGTTTCATCCGAGTGCAAGGTCCTGCACCTGGGTCGGGGCAACCCCCGATGTCAGTACAGGTTGGGGCGTAATGTGATTGAGAGTAGCCTTGCAGAGAAGGACTTGGGGGTGCTGGTGGATGACAGGCTAGACATGAGTCAGCAATGTGCACTCGCAGCTCAGAAGGCCAACTGCACCCTGGGCTGCATCAAGAGAAGTGTGGCCAGCAGGTCAAGGGAGGTAATTCTGCCCCTCTACTCCACTCTGGTGAGACCCCACCTGGAGTATTGCATCCAGCTCTGGAGCCCTCAGCACAGGAGAGACATGGACCTGCTGGAGAAGGTCCAGAGGAGGGCAACAAAAATGATCTGAGGGCTGGAGGACCTCTCCTATGAAGACAGGCTGAGAGAGTTTGGGTTGTTCAGCCTTGAGAAGAGGAGGCTTCGAGGTGATCATTCCAACACCTGAAGGGGGACTATATGAGCGATGAGGACAGACTTTTTAGCAGGGTCTGCTGTGACAGGACAAGGGGTAATGGTTTTAAACTAAAAGACAGTAGATTTAGACTAGACATAAGGAAAAAATTTTTTACAATGAAGGTGGTGAAGCACTGGAACAGGTTGCCCAGAGAGGTGGTGGAAGCCCCATCCCTGGAGTCATTCAAGGTCAGGCTGGATGGGGCTCTAAGCAACCTTATCTAGTTGGAGATGTCCCTGCTCACCGCAGGGGGGTTGGACTAGATGACCTCTAAAGGCCCCTTCCAGCCCAAATGATTCTATGATTCTATGATCCAGGAGATGTAAAGCAGCAATACCAGAAACAAAAGGACTATCTTTGCAAATTCAGGTCCTATTTATGTGTAAGATCATTAACCACCACCTAATGAGGAATAACTAGCCACAGATTAATGTAAACAAGTTCCTGATTGGTCAAGCAGCTGCCTAATGGCTGCACAGTTATTACAGTTCAGGAAGATTCCTGGAAGCAAAACACAATTAGGGAAAGGTGCGAAAATATCTAAGAAGAAAGCACAAGGAAAGCAACTAACACTTGAGATGCTGCAGAGAAGGGCATACAGGATTGGAAAAGAGGCCGAAAACTGGAGAGGTTAAGGTTCATAGTTTAATTTATGCAGAAAGCAGCTCCACAGGCTGTCATCTGAACTGTGTGGCAGGCAGTGCTTTTGAAGAGGGATTGCATTCATCTGCCACTGTGCTCTGCAGCATGGGCCTTCAGAGCCACCATCTGGCCCAAGGCACAGAGCTGCCAAAAACCAGGCTTTACCAAAGCGCCCAAAGGTCAGGATGCTGAGGCTGGTGCTGCCATACCATGTACTCATACAAGCTCTTAAAATGTATGTCCATGTGATTTTGAAGGACAGATTTTGCTCTACAAATTTTGGATGAACATAACTCTGATGGTGTTCATCACCAGTATTAAATGACCAATTCAATAACCAGTTTTAACCATGGCATAAATAAAATTTAGGTGGAGTACTTCTCCATAGCAAAAAACTCAAATAGAAAGCCAGATGATGACAGACACGTGAATGACCTTGAAGAAAAATCCAAGACAATTCTTTAAAAAAAATAAGCAAGTAATTGAATTAACAGTACTCCAAATCAGCAGCAATAACCATGTACTGTGGATTAATGTCTGGAGCTCTACTGATCCACAGTCAGTGAGATTGCAAGGAATGGAGTTATGGGTATTTTGGGCCAGTCTCGTAGACCACATCGGTTTTACTTCTGGACCTTTGCCGGTTTGGTACTCCTTGAGTTTCTGTTAGGAAAGGTCACATGTGTACTGCTCAGGACAGAAGAATCGCGTGTGCCAAGGTGAGGAACAATTCATTACATCAGCTGTGCACAAACCCCCTGACCTATATCCACCACAGTCATAAGGCTGAAGGCTTGGACAGTTTCTTCCATTGTATAAAAATCTGATCCCATTAAATTCACTGAGGAACTAAAAGAACGAGCATAATAATAACAGTTCATGGGATCACCTCTTTTCTTCTGCCCCCTGCACACACAAACCATAATTTTTGGTTATGTTTTTTAATACTTCAGATATGCTTTTCTCAGCTTTTACATTAAACAGAAAACTCTCCCTTCCTACCTGTGCAGAGAGAAGGAGGGTGAAATTCAGGAAAGCCAAGTGTTTAAGCAGAGGCAGACCTACTGACAAGGAGGTGAAAACTGTGAAGAAGACACAGATGGTGAGATGTCAGCCCAGGGACAGTGGCTTGCAGAAGTGAAACAGAGAAGACAACACGGTATCCCAGGGTCTCCTTCTCAGTCAGGCTCAGCAAGTAAAGCTGTTTTCAAATGATGAAAAGCAGGTTGTATTCCAGTTCCTTTTGAAAATCTGGTCAAAGAAATGTTGCTACTGAAAACCTTTGCTTGAGCAGGAACTGGACCTTTCTACAAGCCTCATCCTAGTTGCAACATTGAGATGGATTTATGGCATAGGACATCGCCACTGCAACACACCCACAAAATCTGATGGAACAGAAAGTCCAAAATGGACCGAGCAGGACCCTTCAGAGCAGCATCCTGAAGGCAGAGAATGGAGGGCCACTGCTCCCTGACACCTCCGCAAGAGGCATTGGCCCCCCAGGTGTCTGTGCTCACTGGACAGGGAAGACAGACACTGCTCCCTGGTATTAGGACTTGTATTTGGGCATCTCTTCTGATGAGTTTTAGGATCTGGCCAAGTCTTGCTGTCTTTGCTGCTCTCTCAAGCACATGCCAGTCAATTGAAGTCAAACTTTTAGTATCCGGAAGGTTTTTGTCATGGTAATGTTTGAAAATTAATTTTAGTCCTCTCCATAGCGAATCCTCTCTACTATTTCTTCTTCAACTTATTTTCCTCTGACCCATCCCCCTCTTTCATTCCTTCAACTCTCTTTAGTCTCCCTATTCACAAGCCTCTTGTTTAGGCATTTTTAAGGTATTTTTCCCTGAAATTCTCTAGTCAAAATCTCACTCAGACGAACAATAGCAGCCAGAAATTGATTATGGCATGTATCTGAGGGCAAATTCTCGCTTTTCACAGCCCAAAAGCTGCTTTGCAGAATGGTATTACTAAAACCTGAAAACAGTTGCAGCACAGCAAAGATTGCAAGAGATGCTGAGAAACAACCAGAGATTTATCTGGGTAGAAGTGATGGTGCGAATATTGGCATCTGGTTAAGCAGACTGGATGCTTATATGGACTTCCATGTGTTAATGTTATATGGATAGTGATTCCTCTTTCCACTTTATTATCTCCATTCTCCAAAACTGAGATATCGCGCTAAAAAGAACAAAACTCTTTTTCTGGGGCCCAAACCCAAGACTTACCATATCTGAAAGAGTGCCAAGATTTCAGACAAGTAGCAACCTGTCAAGTCTTCACCAACAAAAAAGCTAATGGACTATTTTTTCTCCCTTATAGGAGGTATGTAAAAGACAAACTCAGATGTAGCACTTTAGAGACATAGCAGCAGGGCAGGATGGAAGCTGAAAGGGACACCTGGCCCCACTCATGTAAAGTACCCAAATACAAGGATGCTGCCATAAACATCAGCTCTCCATGAATTTTAGCATTACAGCATTACATTTAGGTGGAATCAGAAGATGTGATGATATGTCAGAACCAGGCCAGGTGGAGAGAAGACATTAGATTAGCTACAATTTTACTAAAGCTACATTAGGACAAACCACTCAATAAGACAATTCCCATGCTCAGAGGGACACGACCACAAAAGGGAACATAAGTGGCTGCAAGACGCACCGGTGAGAGTTTGGAAAGCCCTTGCTGGGGTCAGGGTAGCATGGGGCAGAGGGACTCCCTGTCACACAGGTGGGCTCCACGTCAGTCCTCTCCACAGCTCTGCCCTAAAGATTTTGACAGCCACATTCAACTCTGACAGCACAGAGACAGGATTAATATTTTACTGTCTCATGTGAAGACAAAATCTGTATTTATTGAAAAAACATCTTCTTTATACTGGCAGAAAAAGAGACAAAGTTTGGTGCAATCGAACTGAAACGCCTGTCCTAAAATGGCTTGAGCTCTGAGCCCCAAATAGCTGCTCCAACTGTCTAGTGGCACTGCAACCATGTTTGCTGGCACAGCTGCAAACCGGCCCAGAGACTCGGGAGAAAGCTTAGCATTTGTTGGCCTTGATGATCTTAAGGATCTTTTCCAACCTAAATGATTCCATGATTCTATGGTTTGGGAAGAATGTGGAGTGGAATAGAGATCTTCTCTCATCACTGCTGCTTATTCACAGAAGGAGGGAACGCTGCCGTATTTCAGTTTGTTTTGCATAGTGTGACCACCTCTGGCATCTCTTGAGAGAGAGCATAACTTAAAAAAGGAACTGTCAATGGAAACAAACAGATAAAAATCAGAGAGAGAACAGACTGTAACGCAGGAAATAAAATTCATGTGTCTCAAACACCCTCAAAATAATAGATAAATATGTGTGGGTGTGATGGCCTCCAAAAGCAGTAGTACAATACATAATCTGATTGTTAACAGAATATGAAAACAGAATCCCAAGAACTAAACATAAACATTGTGCCACTTAGGCAAAACAGCTTTTTCTCAGAGGCTGTATGGAGAAACTGTCTCACATGGCCCTAATCAACTGTAGCCTCCTTGCAGTTCTTAGTTAGGGTTACGTGCAATGGGAGAAGAGAGTTTAGCAAAGACAGTACTGACATAAGGCAGAGTGCTATTTTAATTTTTATTAATAATTTTGCCAATAGTAATATTAATTAATATTAATATTAATTTTATTAATAATTTTA
>NW_009595305.1:48824-50113 GCF_000690535.1 Cariama cristata | reverse complement strand
TATAAATATATTTATATATGCTGGTTATATATGCAGGTTATATATATAACCTGCAGGGTGAGTACAGCTTTTTCCTCAGCCCACATACAAGTTACTAACAGAACGGTATAACTGAAACATTTCAAATACTTAAATATTTCACATTTCTGTCTAACGAAAGCATTTCTGCACAAATAAGTTCTTAAAGAAATGAATGTAATGATCGACCAGCTTTGCTAACAAAACATGTTTCTGATTTCACAATCCCAAGTGTGCAACCATTAATGATATCAGATATATTTGTGATCTTTAAATACAATATCCAGGTTTCAGAAATTTCGATACTCCCACACAGCTTGGAACCACCATTTCAGTGCAGCTTGTTACATTGGCATGCAATGATTAAAAAAAAAAACCCAAACCCAACCAAAAAAAACCCAAAACCAAACCAACAACAAAAACCCCAAATACACATGTAGATTTATTTCAGGAGTCTTAACTTCTAACAACCCATTAGCACAAGAGTATCTAAACCTGTGACTACGCTTCACATTTCTAACCAGATTTTGTATCATTTTTAATGGAATCATCACACTGACGGCTCTATGTTGAGTATCAGCAGCTCATGCAATCAGAGAGCAGTGGAATATTGTCAAACCCAGGATTAGAGATATCCCCCGATCTCACACTGAACTGCCAGGCAGCTACAGTCTAATTGTAGAACCGTTTAGGTTGGAAAGGACCTTTGAGGCTCCCTGTACGTCCAGAGTGATACATCCCACACCTGTACGCACATTTTCACATCTGTAGAGGGCAATCCATCTCTCTCATATATAAGACTATATGTATACTAAGACACACCAGTGCTGGGGGAATGAATTATACAGTCTGGTGACGTGTATTTCTTTTCATTGAGGAAGACACCATAAACAGTTTAAATTAAATGTCTGCAACGGCTATAGTAAGGCGAGATGAATTCCATGCTATGACATCTTCTTTCTTTTTCCCTCTTCTTCTACATATTTAGAAAGATCACACAGGATTTACCACCTTAGAGACATGTAAGAATTATGAGGCACCAATTGCATTAATATGAAATTTTGAATTAGATGTTCAGATGGCACAAAGTTCAGAAGTTTTAGAAGTTAGAAGAGCTGGAGTTTTGTCATCCTCTTTTTTGTTACCTGCTCGATGTAATTGATAAGGGAGTTCTTGTTGTCCTCCCAGTAGCCTTTCAGAGTTTCTTCAGGTGGGAATTTTTCACAGCTGAGCTCCACTGTGATTTCAAAGCAGTTGCTGCTGAGGTAATT
>NW_009595305.1:0-48793 GCF_000690535.1 Cariama cristata | reverse complement strand
CCTGCATTCCTGCAATGCCAGAAAAGAGAGTTTGTGATGCATTTTGCATTGTTCTCAAGTAAATAAAGGGGGGCACAGGAGATGCTGAGGCTACTAAGAAAAGAATAGTTATAAATACAGTTGGTGCAGTTCCATTTAATCAGCTTAGTTCTGAATTCAGAAGCTTTAAATCAGAGAAACCAACAGGAAAATTAATTCCCTAAAACACTTTCTTCCCAGGGAAAGTTTAGGAAAGACTTGACACCTGGCCTGTATACTTCTGCCTGATGCTGCACCCGGCCTGTATACTTTGCCCTGACACATGTTTTTGGATAGCTGACATAGAAATTGCTTTTTTTCTCTTCAGGAACAGAAAATTATTTCTGATTATGGCTAAAATATTTCCATATGAAAGTAAAAGATGATCACTTTGTAAGCCAAGAAGAATGACAATTATTTATAAAGCAAATGAAACATGGTAGAGTGATTTTGGAAAAGTGGTTTATAAAGATGGGTCAAAAATGTGTTGGGTTTTTTTCTGAAAACATAAGGTTTCAACTTAGTAACATTTTACATGAAAAGCATCTATTTACTAAGGAATATTCTTTGTCAAGCTTTTCTGCATATATTCCAAATATTTTCCACCAGAAGAAAAATATAAAAGTAAAGTTCTTATAAATTTTATTTACACAGAAATTTTTCCATGGGTAGGAGTATTTCCCACCCACTCAATGCCTCTGCAAAATGAATACCGGATAGCCTTCAACAGAGAAGAGAAATATCACTATTAATGCAATTTTAATCACAGGAATTTAAAAACATATATAGTAGCATCATCACTAGGAATAAAAACTTGATGGAAAAGATGCACTCTTTTACATTTCTGAGCCCCTCCTCTTACTACATGGAAATATTGGCTACTTTCTCAAATCGGTCAACCGATAATCAAAGTGGTTTCCAGTTTTGTAACTGGATCAACCAGCCGGAGAGGGACTGTGGCTGGCCCCAGGAGGGTTATAAATACATTTTTTGCAGAAGCTGACGTAGAATTAGCTCTTGCCTTCCCAGTCTATCCAGAGAGCAGAGTCAGTGGATTCTCAAATGGAGGACTGAAAAGAAAAAGGCTACCAAGCATTTTGAGCACCCCCATGGAGGTCACTGAGGGATTTAACACTGCTTCAAACACAACTAATTCAGTCAGCCCTGTGTTCCCCCATGCAGGCCACAATCGAGACCTAATGCAGTCTCTTCACCGAAGCACCGGTGTTGTCCACTGGTCCAGAAATGTCCAGAGAGTTGATGTCATACCCAAAAGAGAACCCCAAAGGCAGCAAACAGATTGAATCAGGTGGGATCTTGCCAACACATTAAGGGGAAGGATCTATTTTCTGCCAACCAGGCAACAAGACTCCTAACTACTGATAGGAACAGGGACTCTTCAGATTTCTGAAAGAACCTTTTCATTTCTAAACCTTTTTTTAGATGGCTGAAAAATGAGGACGCAGAAGGCAAAGGTGCTCCTGGGAAGGACGGCTCTGGTGTCCCACCAGGCAGAACGCAAGATGGACCATTCAGCAGCACCCAGCGAGAGAGCAGCGGAGTCACGAGTAAAATCCTGACAGCAGTGCTGGCTGCCAGGCACCTGTTCCAGAAACTACATAATGTTGTTTTTTCTATATTTTTGCCTTTCTTCTACAAGAAAGAAAGAATCCATGAAGAGGAGAACAGAGAGCCGAAGGGCACGATGTCATTTTACTGCGGTGCCAACAACTCTTGACCATTACTGCTCCAGTTCTCAGGAAGTTTCTCCTTCTCGCCCACCTCCCAAAGCAAGGTGATACTCAGGGATGCCCTAGTTTCTCAAGAACGGAATAAGGAAGCAATATATTTTCCAGTTTTGTGCACAATGTCCTTATCCTATAGCTTGTTTCCCAGCTCCTAGCCTGGTCCACAGTTTATACGTGTTGCTCCTGAAAAAATTCAGCTTGCATCCCTGAGCTGCAGGTGATGATCTGAATCTCTGGGATGGAGAATGGGGCGAAGATAGCCCAGATCTAAACTGTGGCCTACTGCATCTGTAATCTGGAGAGCACTGGGCTGGCTACATACAATCTGCACTCTTCTCCTGCCTGTTCAATATGGTGATTAGGTGCAACATCCAAGAAATCAAGACATTTCAAAAGATATATTCAACATCGCAGCAATTTTGTTGCCACTGGTCAAGCTCTCCAACTGCCCTGCTCCTTCTTGTTACGCACATGGCATACATCACACGCATGCACATCACCCCACTCCCAAATCCTCTCATTTTAACCAAGGGTAGCACAAAACTAACTTTCTTATACTTTAACAGAGACCACCCTCTGAAGATCAGAAAGGCTTAGCAGACCTCAGATATAACTGAGATTCAGCAATGAATGCCCTTCATCGCTGACCATGAGTTGGACTTCTCTCTGAAACCAAGCAACACAAAACCTCCTCCGTTGCACTGCTCCACTGCCCTGAAGGACTACAGTGCCTTTATGTTAGTACTTATGTAAGTAAGCTTAGAATACGGGACAAAATTGATTTCTTCAGCTTTTAAAAAAGGAACTCCAACCTTCACAAAGAAAGTGGAGTGCGGGGTGTGCCCCTGGCATCCAGGCCTCGGCATCACTTAGACTTTGAATTACAAGCTACAGCACTAAGCTAGTTCAGCTTCTACACATGAAGACTAACTTTTAGCAGGACAGGATGAACTTGAGCCTTGTGCATCATGGGGAGAACATGTGACTGCTACATGTGTTGTATGAAATCCTAAAAAAAATTACCTAACATTGCTTCCAAAACTGGTAACATGAAAGATAATTCAAGTTAAGAATGAATTGAGTGCCAAGAGTGATTTGAGAGTATCTGAAAATAAAAAAGACACTTAAACAATAGCCTAATAGTACAGCAATGTAAGCTGCTTTGAAATGCTATTTTTGTAATGACACAAATCTGATTAGACTAGGTGACTCTAATGACAGAACAGGCATGTGGCTAGCTAGTAATTCATTACTATCTCTTCTTCTCATTTATATTTCCAAATAGATACTCCACACAAAAGGTATATTAAAAAACATCAGCGATGTTGAAAAGTTATGCACTCAACGGCTAAGGAAATGCCAAGATTAAAGCAGTCTGTGCTAATTTAATTTGGTTTTCTTGTGCATGAGTGAAATAATGACTTACATGCTGATTGGGAGAAGACCAGTGTTAAAAACAGCATGGATTTTATGTACAGGTTTGTTTTTCTCCCGGGGTCTGGTGGCTAAAGGGATCTTTCCTGAGCACAGAAGAATGACCCCTTGGCCTTTGCTTGCTGCTCTCTGAAAAACCTACAAGGACCAACTAATTACAGATGACAACTAGTACAAAACAAATGTAATAGGCATCATGGTCTCAAATTTAGTACAAAGACGTTGTTGGGGGAGCTATTTTTTCTGTGTTCCTGCTCCACAGAAGAAAGAAACTACTAAGCAGGCAACAGTGAGAAAAACCTCACAGCCAAGAGTATAAAGAGACACAAGCAAGTGTCAAATATTCCTGTACATCACCTGCTCTCTCCACCCCAAAAGCCCAAAGCCTGAATGGAGAATTGCCACCTTGTACGAAGTAGATGAGGAAATCCTGAGGTTTGACAAAAGGCAAGGACAGAACATGGATGCAATGGAGAGTTCATCCTTACTTCCAGTTTGAGCCAAGGGCTGCTACCAGACGTTTCTGCCACCAGACATTCAGCCTTCCTACTGAAAGAACCCAAGGATTCAGAAAAAATGTATGCAAAAGCAACCCATACTCACGCGAGAGAGCCACCCATATACTGTCCCTGCATACTGAGGAACCAAGGAAGACCGTTGCTGGCCCACCACACAGTGCTGTCTTTTACAGAAGATAGAAGTCCCTGTAGGTGAATGATACCGGCAAAGAAATTGATGCCGCACAACCAGGGGCACCCTAATAAGGTCTGTAGGGTAACAGCAACTTTAGTAATTTATTAGAATGAAAAATCATCCCTTCCTAGGTCAGAGCTCTTGGTCTGACGAGGTACTGTCAAAGGTAGGACCGAGGAGACCATAGCCTTTCTCACTTGGCTCAGCTGTCCACCTCCTTTACAAACTTGTGGCACATTCTCTTTTGTTTTGCCTCCATTCAACCCAGGGACAGCACACAGGGATGGACACCTACCCCGTAGGTGCCCACAGGACACTGAGCTACTCTCACGTCCCTTCACAGGACCCAGAACAGCCCAAAGTAACCCAAAGGTGCAAAGGCAGAGAACCACCACCTTAGCTCCAAACTGGAGCAGATACCATGGAGACAAGGTCTTCAGAGAGCTTCTCTTGATAAATTCTGAACTCTGGTAAGGATATACAATGAAATACTTTTCCTAAAGCAATACAAATGGCTTTTCAACAGCTCATACCACTGCTAACTTTGAGTGCGTTAAACAACCGATACAACCGATAACTTAATTGCCACATTTTGGTTTCTGGATAGAGCTTTTCAGACTAAAGCTTCCAAGAAAATTTTCACTTGAACTAAGCAACCTTTAGTTATTTTCCTTAGTGCTAGACAAGGAAACAACAGAATTAGTTTTGCTGAATTATTTTTGTTTTTTGAAGTCAGCCTGTGGCAAACATTACCAGGGAGGTTTCGTTCAAAAGTCACAGCTTGCCAGCTGATGTCTACACTTGGAAAAAAAACCAAACCACCAGATTGATGTTGTATGGTCCAAAGTATACTGTTGTCTCTCTCTTTTTTATTAGCTGCACCATATTAGGAGCATAGATCCTGGTTAGAACTAGGATTCCTGTCTACTAACTTCTATACAAATAACATGAGAAAAAGAAAGGGCTCACTTGGGGAATTTGCAGTCTGACTTAAAATAAGATCCAAAAGGAGGAAATAATTCAAACTTTCCCAAAAGTTTTTCCAATGGAAAAATGTGCCTTTGGCATGTGCAGTTTAGTCAGAATCAAAGCATTTCATCAAAACAATGGAAAGACTTTTTTTTATAGCATTTTCCTAAGCAAAAAGCTGAAGTTAAATATGTCCATGTTTTTATAGTTAATATCTAATATTTCATTAAGATAATTTTTAACTGAATTGAAACAATTTTTAACTATTAAACCTCTCAATATTTTATGTTCAGGTTTTTTCCAAATTATGCAAACTCTGTTTTGTCAAGGGTGTTTTGATGGTTCCGATTCAAAGCCTGTGGAAAGCTTCGCACAAAGAGAAATTTTTACTTTTTTGTCACATTCAGAAATGTCAACATTTTACCTTACACCCAGTCCCTGGTACCTGTCGTACCACAGCAGAGGAAACATGCTGTCGCTGGGAAGACTGGGAATAACAGCTCTAAGAATAAGCAGGTGATTGCTGGCTGTGTGAGTGCTACCAGTCGTTGTTCTAATTTATTCACATGACCTTAATTCTTTTCCTCTTCTAGTACCCCCTTTACTGTAACAGGAGCAGAGTTAGGCTACCACCTAGGCCGTCTAATGCTTTGAGAGATTCCTACTCATTCCAGGCACAAATTAAAAATTCATTCAGAGACTGTAATTGAATATTAAGATGAAAGCAAACAATAAAACTGGTCCGTATGTTCAAAGTTATCAGGTACAAACTAACAAAGCCAACGCACAGGCAAATCACTGCAACGCAAGCTGAGTTTCTAGCTCAGAAATCCCTAGCTCAGTTTTCACTCTGAAGTTTTGTCCGAGTTTAGCAGACACAAAAGACCCAAAGATTTAGATATCCCAGTACCTTTTTGCCCCTGTTTACAAAGAAAATGACGTATCAAAATTCTTCATAAAAAGGAATGAAATGTCTCATTTCTAGACTTCTCCTGGAAGATTAGTCTTGAAGTAGCCATAGTGGCTTTGCTGTTCCTCTTAGCACACAAGTCTCTTCCAAAGTCATGGGGAACCCTACCTGGGCAGGAATCAAGCACTAATTAAGCCACAAAGTATGGAGATGCAAGCATCTTCACAGCTGGTTTTGTTCCCATGGAAATTAAAGGCCAAATTCCCATTGTCTATAACACTGCAAAACCAGGCCTCTCCACTCCTTTCAAGGTTGGATGCTTGCTTTATTGAGGTGAAAATGAACCATCAGTAGCCTGCTCTCTTTCATCAGGGTGTCTCATGGGATTTTTTCACTCTTAAAAAAAAACCAAAACAAAACCCCAAACCCAAACCTTAAGCTGTCATGATAGCACAGCAATCACTCGCCTGCTGTAGAACTACTAAATTTGCAATGAGCTGAACCTTGACTGAAGAAACACTGTAGAAAAAGCAATAAGAGGAATATTTTAAGCAGCATCACAATGAGCTTTATGGGATTTTATAGATGTACTGTGGTGAGTGATCAGCCTTTGTTTGAGCCTCAACCAGAACAAAAGTTGTGGATAACCTGGTGGTGTTACAGACTATAGTTAAACCCATGAAAACTCAAGCTTAAAATAACCACCAGTGACACTGAACCCCCAATGCCGCTGGGCTCACCTCCCGGGACGCTGTACCATGCACCACCATTGGTTGTTCCATCCACAAAGCTGCTGTCGTCATCATTTTTACGACACGGTGGTCTGTTTGGATCAGACATAGCGGGATTAAAAGAAGAATAACTGCGAGCCAGGCTTTGAAAAATAGCATCATCAGGGCAGGAGCTGTATTCATGAGCACTGCCTAGGGAGGAAAAAAAGTCCAGGAACAAGGATTATTAAAAGAGCCGTCATACCCACTGGGCTCACAACTGAGATTACCAGCACTGCACAGCAGGACTGTGCCTGGAAATTTTCTGTACACGGTTAAGTGTCCTACAGCATCACAAACTAATAAAGCATTATCTTGATAACATTAACATTTACTTCATCAATTGCCTGCACCATGTTGCCCCATTATTAAGGTGACTATTGGTATCAGTCTTAATGTTTATTAAAATATTAATTTTGAAATGCACCACAAAATCTGAGATATTCTAGGCTTTAGGTATTTTCTTAGAAGAAGACACAGTACATAGACAAAGGTCTCTCCCCTAAGGAGTTTTACAGTCTGATCTTAAAAGGATTTGCAATTCCACTGTGAGAAAGCAGATCGAAGGAAGACAATCACAAACAATACCATCACATCACGACCATTTCAGTTGTGTGCACATCCCCTAGTAGCAAAAAAACAAACTGATTTTGCCGTGTGCTAAAAGCATCACATTGTGGCAGAGATGTTATCATTTTAGATGGGACCAATACTGAGAAAGTGGAAACAACGCTCGTTGTTTCTATTAGCACACTACTGCTTTCAGAAATTCGTTTTTTAAAGGTGCAAGTAGAGAAACCTTAGGTCATCAGGCAGCCTAGATACATCTCTCACTTCAGCTATTAACAGGCTACAAACAGTCCCAGCTAAGAGCTAAGTTGCCTTGATTAAAATGTCTGAGGGACTATGATTCCCTCAGGTATTACATCATTTCTGGGATGTAACTCTACTGAAACAAACCATCATCTTCAAAATCAGAAAACATGGTCATGCAGTGACGAGCTTTAAACATGTCATTAACATGCTAAAATAAGCCATTACAATGCAGTGGCATGATGTTTACCAAGCAAACCTTTGGTAGCAGCGCAATAACTATAGAATGTAATTTCTACCTGCTACTATTTCATGTTAACTTTTACTACATACCACTCCGAGTCTCATCATAAGGATAGTTTGCAACGAGGTCTCCTCCATGGAGATTGGCAGAGAGCACAAAGGGAATATCCATAATCCAGTGAATGACACCTTTCGTTTCAGGAGCAAGCTACAACAAAATAGCATTACCAGCAGTTACAAATTGATAATCCAATGTAGAAACTTATTCAATGATATCTAGTGGGCTTAATTATTACCACATATATTGTGCGAGACATTTAAATGAACAGCAATTTTACTTTGGCTTCAGAGAGAACTGAATCAGTCCTTTGTACCAGATTTATAATTATATTAAATAGATTAATATAGGTCTAAAACTGGTGTAAATTAGCTCAGAACGAGACCACAAATAAAGCAATCTCAGTATTTTACTTCTTCCCATTACAACTAAAAAGAGACTACCAAATTTTTAAACAAGGAAAATAAACTAATTCAAAATAAATGTTGGTAGGATACAGTCTATTCTCTTCACGGAAAGTAAAATTACTTCATTTAATAATTTGCATTTCAAGATAGAATATGACTATTAAGGCCACAATCCTATGGGACTGCAGTCACAACACTATTTCCTAGAACCTCCTCTGGGGGTAAACACAAGAAGATAAAAATCCCTCCAGATATACGCCTGTATATTTAAGGCTCAAGCTTAATAAAAATGCATGTGTTATATGCGAGCGTAGTGATCTAGCCAGCAATGTAATTAAGCACAATACACAACTGAATTTCTGGCAATGGTAAAAATGCAGAATATCTGCAAGAATAGCTTCAAATGAAGGGAGAAGGCTACACAATCTCTGGCCTTAAAAATGAAACATGTTTTGAGTGAGGAATTGTCTAAGGATTAAGCAATATGGATCAAAAGGGTTTACTACAGTAAGCCATTTTGAGAAAAACTTCAAGAAGCATCAGACAGGTAAATTTAACAAAATGAGCAAAATATTTAGAAGAATGTGAATCGTAAAGACTTTTAGAGGTTGCTATGTGTCTGCTTGCGTAAAAGGGAAGAGATGGGCATGTAAGTGACCCGATATTCAGCCCCGACTTACCTTTGGATTCTGGTCCACGGCTTTTTTCATGTTTATCAGCAGATGGTTGTTTGGGCCACCTTCTTTCTCATTAACATAGACTATTCTATCAAGATCAGGGAAATTTCGGTTTAGATCTATCCCTTGGGCGTTACTTCGACCAACAAACCAGTCTTTAAGTTCACCGGGCTGAATAAGGAAAGGGAATAGAAAGAGAAGAGAGATGCACAGATTCAGGAGAGTACATATCAAGCTTTATATGGGTATATTTAGCCATGCAAATTTAAATCATGGGTTTACTTCTCATGTTCTCGAGAACAAGAAGGTATCATGTGGGAGTAAAACCTTCTGAAGCACCAAGAGCTGAGTCACCCCTATTTTCTTCCTAGAGCTCTGCAGGAACAACACCAACCTCTATTTCACTGGAGGTCTTGGAGGAGAGGATCATTCTCATAGGGGCAGAACTGGACTAAGGATGGGCAAGATTATCATCAGCATTAGATTTTTCAGTGCCTGCTGAGTCTTCCCCGGGGGCCTGGCTTTTCGCTGCTGCCTCATGCCCGTGGTTGTGAATTACAGACCTCATTTCAGCGAGCCTCAGAGCAGCCGTAGATTTATCAGCCAGCCACAAGGAACCTTTGCGCTCGTTTCAAAGTTCCTCTAAACGGTTTCAGGGTAAAGAAGGACCTTAATCTTTATTTAACCGAGATTTTTATTTTTACGGTGTCTGTCAGCTTCATTCATGGAAATGGTAGCACTGAATAAAGATTCAACAGGAATTTTTTGCAAAATCTTTTCTTTAAGCTGCGTCTCTAAAATAGGTTTTGGGTTGCATTGAGGAAACGCCTTCAGAGCGCACAGTTTTCCCTAGCTTGTCTCTGTAAGCTTTCAGTACTCTTTAAAGTAGGTTTAGTTTGATTGCCGGTTTTAATCTTGGGGTATATTGAATCTGCTGTCACACACTGTGCACAGGATCAAGATACTTCTAAATTAGAATAACAGTGGCACTTGAGCAAATTGTATTACAAACCACATGTAACTTGCAAGGCAACCAGGTAAAAGCAAGTGTACTTTGACTAGGGAGCAAAAGTTTCAAATACCATTATTACAGAATCTCTACAGAGAGGGAGATTTCAAAGTAGTAAAATCCTGCACCGATTTGAGGACAGCTTCTGCTTCATTGCCACGAGAGGGAGACATATGACCGACTATGGTTTAAAAGAGGTCTGTGGGTTTGGGGTTTTTTTAAGACTTCATGAGAATCAGATTAAGCACGATCTTAATAAGGTTTGACTTATTTAATCATAGATAGTCACATAAAAAGATTCAACGTTTCCATATTAATTTAAAAAATAAATACACCTTGTAAAACAAGAAAACTCTTATTTTTGTTCAGAACACAATACGCACCAGAAGCTGTGTATAGCAGTGTCCTATTTAGCTTCTATTTGCTAATTAGGCATTAACACGTTATATGTTTCTTGACTGAGTTGTCATCCTATAACACACGCTAAATTTTCTTGACTAATAGCTTAATTAAAGTACCTCATGCCTGAAATTTAGAATCAAAGTTAATCACATTAAAAAGATGGCTCACAAAGTTTGCTCATTTTGGGATCAAGCTCTGATGAAAGTGAATAATGCCCGTAAGTGCATTTACACGAGAATATTCTTAAAGGAAACATCAACTTTTCCTTTTCCACTGCTTTTGAAACAACATGTATTACTAGAAGCTTAGGAAGCAGTTCAGTCAGTGAACTTAGATGAAAGAATATGCATGAAACATAAACATCATTATATTTTAAAATACAGTAAAGTCACTTACAAGAGAGACAGCTATTTGTTGAAAACCCAAGCGTGAAATTTCCCTTGTTAAACCACAAGACTACTGTACTGTTAGGAAATACTTTAGTTATGTTGTTCCATTCAACAATCACCACCAAGAGTTCACCTATCTGTAAAACTGCTAGTCCAACTGTCATTATGATCCTAACGTTGATATAGACGTTGATAATTATTCTTATATACGTAGCCTTACAAACCTGGGATGCCGCCTTCTCAAAGCCATCCGGGTTCAAAGACGGCATGATATGGATCCGTGTGCTATGGATCAAGTTGATAATAGTTTCATTTCCTTTCTGGTATTCATTACACAAGTACTGAGCCAAGAAGATGAGCAACTCCCTTCCGACAGCTTCATTCCCATGCATATTCCCAACATACTTAAATTCTGGTTCTCCTGCAAGAAAAAGGAAGAACATGTCTTAGAACAACATATAAAAATCACCCATGGACTGGATCACACAGCACACCTAAGATGCGGGTATCACTATGACTACAGCTGGTCACAGGATCCCCAGGAAGCTACAAGCCTCCTTCAGGAAAGCGGATTTAGGTTTTTTCTAAACTCTGGCTAAACAAACAGTAATTTATATTCAGCTGTTTACCAAAGGCAGAGAAAGAATACCAGAGGACAACACAGTATGCCAAAATAAATGCTACGCACTGCCACTAACATTACTACTGTTCAGATCTAATGCAACTGATGCCTCAATACTACCAAAGAGCATCTTGATTAGGTAGTTTTTAAATATATAAACTGACACTAACAGAGCTTCTTATCTTTAACGCTCTCTCCAAGATTAGGTTAAGCTTATCGCACTAGACGTGCATTAAACTGCAATTCTTTTACCAAAGCACTGCCAGTGAACAGCTGCTGATCCTCGTGATCTGAAAAATCTTATTCAGCAGATGCTTCGGATATTCATCTCAGACTTTATGAAGCAAGAGCAATAACTTAACTCATAAAATGAATCATTCCCGTTTAACATTCCAATAAACAGCCCAGTATTAAATATATGCTTAAACATTCCACATATATTCATTAATATTATAACCCATATGTGTTACATTAATATATATGGAATGTTTTAGCACATATTTAATGTTGGTCTAATATTTGTCATATAGTCATATATAGTATTCAATGTGTAATATGCATTCAACATATATTCTACATATATAGAGAACAGATATAAATAAGTCATCCAATATTCCCAATTGCTCATTAGTCTCATTCTTGTGGATATAAAACCACACAAGATATGTGTTATAGAGCTGTGAAGGATTTACCTTTTAAAAGCCTACATTTTGGGCCCTAATTCCAGAGAGGTTTTAGTACATATGTAAACATATATGAGATTAAACATATGAATGAGATTAAAAGGATTGTCTTGGAACTAAAATGAAGAATTTGCCGTTTTCTGGGTTGAAGTCCCTTTTTCCTCATCCTTTTGCTTTTTAAATGCAGCTCATCTGTTGTAATTGCTTAAATCACTCACTCTGCTGATTATATGCTCCCAATAGCCTTCGAACACACTTTGCGATAGCCTTTAGCACTATCACAGCAGCAAATTCAAGCCAGGAAGAGTGTTACACAAACGAGACCTAAATAATTGCTAATGAAGCACACAGCCGTATCTACTTACGACAGTCTGTGCTTGTTAACCTTAATCCAGTCATAAGACGCTAGCAGACAGTGCTATTAATACTGGGACTTTTTTCCTTCCAGCAAAGATGTTTTCGTACATATGGATTCGTCCCTGAATTTTTTTGTCAGATAGCTAAGTAGTTTTCCAGTTTCAGTGAAATACCTTCATTTTATCTGATAGACGCAATGCCATTACTGTGACTAAAAACCTCCATTTTCTCCTTTGGCATTGAGCTCCTATTTACTGTTTCTTCCTATCTGCTAATACCAGGGAATGCAAGAGGTCTAATCATCAAGAGTAATCAGACCATGCAATCATCCCGATCCCGTTAAAACAGATGGATACTATTTAATAAAATACGCAGCACTGCACATCACATATACTCATAATTAGAATACCATGCATATGTATAGTGGCATGGGAAAAGTGCTTCACAAGCTAACAGGCAAATTTGTTACAGCGGTAAATAGGAACACGGTTGCATTTTGCATTTGTGGTTTTCCCTAGGATATCACTAAGGAAGCCTGAAGGAAAAATAATTTCGCCCGATTCCCAGTCCTGTGCGTTAACCACCTACCTTTCTCTCCCACTTGAATTTTACAGGCCTGGTTCAAATGAAGAAGTAGAAACATATGTTTCCCACAGGGTACTGCTTGGTCCCCTCCTCAAAAAATCATCAACATGTTTGGAAGGGTTCGTGACAAGGGTCATGGGGTCTACAGTGAACCAAGAGTACAGCCTCATCTACAGCCTATCTTCAGTGGTAATGACCCATCTCAAAGGAGCATTAAAAGCTAAAAGGAGTTCAGGAAGAGGTAAAGACAGTCATTGGAAATATGGAAAGTCTTTCCTATGAAAAGTGAGTGAAGAGATCAGCTCCATTTTCCTTAGGAAGAATAATAAGGGACAGTCAGATATACCAACCGTTATGGTATGGAGCAATCGGTCTGAAGCAGCACTTCCCTACGCCACAAAACAAGAGACAGTGATTTTCAGTGAAAGGGAACAATGACCGTTCTTAAACTGATAAAGAAAAATAACATTACTTACCACACAAAGCGTGAAACCAGTATTCAAAGAATCACGCCGGCAGCGAGGTGTCAGCAGAACCCCAAGTTCTGCTACCAAACCAAGAGTTAAAAAAACTGATCTAAAACCCAACGCAAAAGAATGAAAAGGGAAAGATAACAGAGAGCTGAATAACAGCCCTGCTTCAAAACTTAACTTTGGGTTCATATTTTAGCTCCTCTGGGCATTTTATTGCACCTTTTTTTTGAAGCACAGAAATCCTTCTCCTATCCATCCTCTGGCTGTGGAGAACAAGGCGGTGCGGTTCACACGCCTGGGAGCTGTTCTCTGCCAGCCCCCAGCCCTGCCCGTTTTCTTACTTCTGGGCACCCCAACCGAAGAAATACTGGGTTTCTGCTCAATATCAGAAGATATTGAATTTCAGACTGTATCTGACAATTTTAGGAAAACTCTTCATCATTTCAACAATGTAATTTGCATCTAAAAGAACAACGGAAAAAATGGGTCTTTCTCATATCTAAATTTTGCAGCTGCTCCAAGGGAAACAAACTCGATTTTTACTGTTTATTTCAGTAGAAACTAATGCGACAAGCTGGCTGTGGGGCAATTAGCAGTTTGCTCATTAGTTGTCCACGCCCATCATGGGCAAAGTCAGGGAGTCCATTCTGGAAAAAGAGACAATGCCGCCAAAGTCATTAGTTAGCACCACAGTGCCCAAAAAAGCCGAGGGAGCTTCCACAGGCTACTATCTGCTGATACAACTTTGCAGTTAATGAAGCCCTTAATTTGCATTTACATTTCTGCCTTTCTTGTTAGAGTGAAAACTGCAACTCAGAGAAAAAAGGGTTTCCAGAAGGTCCATCCTTTTTTTTTTTGAGTCACTTGTACCTAAATTCTTTCCTAATCATCCTTTTGCTCTAGGACAATGAAGCCCAAGCTGGAGGGCAGACTGCTAGCTGAGGCCAACAGAAAAACACCCATCACTTTGTTGGCTGAATTAAGCAAGCCCAGCTGCCCAAGTTTTAGTGAATGACTCTGGGATGCAGCCAGCATCCCCGGCCCGCTATGCTCCCGAAGGAACCAGCTCCTTCTCCTCCACTGCATGGGCTAACACGGATACCTCAAATGGCGAGGATGCCAGCCATCTGGTCCTTAACCCTTAACACTTCATGGGTTCCCTGGTCTATTCATTGAATACGTCCTGCCGTACCATTTCTAGAAGCTTCAGGCTTCTCTGGAAAACAGCCTTTGGTCACCTGTTGCCAGCATGCTACACAGCTACAGGAAGAGTTGCTCTTCCCTTTAATCCGTCATGAGCCATTTGATGAAGACCTTAATCATCATTCATAGGATTCTGTAACTGTAATTGCCTGATAGAATTATATTTTTTATTAAAACACTGTTAATGTCAATTTGATGAAGAACTTTTAAATGTTTTTTTCAAACCAGTAGAAACACTTCTGTTTCACTGCAGAACTCGAGGTAGCTTTAAGGGAGAAGAAGCTTGAAGAAATGTAACTGAATTTTCTCATTTATTTGACCCCCACAAAAAAGTAAAACTGTTTTAACAGATTCCCATGGTCCAAGACATGACAAACACAAAGGAACATTTCTGTTGGTTGAATATTTAAAATTCTTATTTAATGAATTTTATTAATTTTCTGATTATATATCTTTACAAATTATAATCTCTCATTCACAATAGCAAAAGTATGTCTTGCGTAACAACGTATGACATTTATAAATGCTTACACATAATTTCAGCTCAGATACAGAGGTTTCTGACAACGAATGAATGAGTGGATACTAACATCTTACAGGGCAAATCGTAAGAAATGAAATGCAGCAAACAAGTTTATAAATGTCTTAGTCTCTCTCATGAAACCTACGCCATCACATAATTATGGCTTTTAGAAGGCTTTTACTTCCCTTTGAGATTGACTGCGTGGTACATTACAAGCTGATATACGATTGAGGAAGAAGTATTTTAAAATGTCGTGCCTTTCTGGTGCCTGACAAACATTGTGAAATGTCACCATTCGCTTCTGGAGTTACTGTCAGCTAAGGTCTTCTGCAGTTTCCTAGGAACAGCATGTACATCATTAACATTAGACAGGTCATCCAATTAAAGATGACAAACCACTGCCATTTTCAGGACAGGCTGTATTTGTACAGTAAAGACATTAATTTTCTAAAACGTAGGGACAAAAAGTTTAGCACCTACTAATTATATATACTATGAGTCAAGGTAATGTCATGCCACTAGTCATGGTCTAACGTCAAGCAGTTAACCTTAAAATGTATTTCACACTCATGGAAATGCAAGCCATATGGGGGGAAAACAAAAAAAAAACTACTGGAAAGTTTAAGTGCTTAACAAACTGCTTTGCAAATCAGCCTCAAATATACCCTTAAAAACTAAAGTCCTTCTTCTGCTTTTCTGTATTTCTTACGGAAAAGCCAGCAACGTTCCTGAAATAACAGACTTCGTGTTTTTGATTACTTACAGTTCCTTGTCATTTTTAATATGGCAACTAGTAAACTTTTCTTGCAGATAAATGGCACGTAAAAATCTCAGAACCCCTGCTGGCAAGAAATTCGTTCATTAAATGTGATTGAAGACTTTCTTATGCTCCACATTTTTGTTAGTAGTTGAAAGAGAAAGAAATTCTCTGGAGATCAACTACATGGAAAACTAAAGATTATAAAATGGGTTTCTCCTTTGAATATGAAAAAAGTAAGAGAGAGAAAGAAGAAAATGAATGAGAAGGTGAGATAGGAAAATGAAAGAATTAGAAAATTTAGATTTTTAACACCCTGTAAACTAAATGTCTGCAAACTGCCTCAACAGCATTTCAATAGAAATATTGATGTCCCCAACCTGTGTGAAATCGGCATTGAAAGACAGAACCGCAACGCAGGACTAGTTTCTACATCATTGTATAGGCCTTATATAATTTTAAGGTGACATTTACTAAGATGTAGGGTTGGTCTAACCTTGCCGCAAGTTTCACAGGTGGCTTACATGAAAATAGAAACAGGTCAGCACTGAAGGCCTTTGAAAAATCCAATCTTTCACTTTCTTACCATTAACGGCTAGAAAATACATTGAGAAGAAAACAAGAGGAAAAGAAAATCAAGGACCTTTTGGCAATCTCCTGCTTTAAAAAAAATGTGTGCATTTTTTAACAGCTGTGATTCAAGAGTAGTCTCAAGCACTTTCTGGGAATTTTCATAATTATTTGAACACTACTGCTTAAAATTAAAGTTAACAACAAAGTCTGTACAGCACATTGAACACCGAGTGAAAGCTCACAAAGAACAGCTGTATTTCTGCTGGCCTTGACACGTACATATTAAGATGCGATCGCCGTTCTACCGAGTACAAAGTCTGTAAGCTGGGCTTCAAACTAGGATCTTACATGCCTTTGCGTTGGAAATTAAATTCTCCAGACAGATTACCTCATGCTCAAGAGACAGTTATTTCCACCAACAAGGTTCTGCATGACTCGATGCTTTCTTCAGGTTTCCAACAGCCCACTCTCACCCTTGCAGCTCCAGGACTTGGCACAGCCTCCCACGAGAAGTGGGCAAAGCATCTGCTCGGCTCCCATGGTCCCCACCTACAGCTCATTGCTGGCACATCCCCATGCCGATCTTTCCACAACACCCTCCGCTTACGCTGAAGCGTTGCACACCGTAGCATTGGGTTCGGTATTTTGGGTAAAGTCCACCCCGCTTTACCAGAGCGTAGAACAGTTTTTTGCCTACTAGATTTGGGTTACTGCGCACGAACTGATGGTGTTATCCAATAGAACTGACAATGATTCTTTAAATCATAACAAAGCAAAATAAGTTTACTTATTTAATCAAAACCTTTCACTTAATAAGGAAGACTGTAATGCAATATGCACAAAACCCTCATTTTGTGTAAATGCGTTAAAAAAACCCTCTCTGAAGTTCAAAGCAGATTTAAAAAATCATCAGAATTTTAAAAGTAACAAATAACTGTCTATATATACAACTGGATCAACCAGATTAGTTTTACCATCAATTGCATTTTTCATGCTCTAGGAAAACTGCATTTACAGAATTCATTACAGCGTTACAGCAGCAAGTACCGTTAGCTCAGCATTGAAGATGAGGCTCCTGAGAAACCAAAGATGAAATGAACTGTCCTGAACCACCCTTACCACTCTGTGGCAGAGTACGAGACACGTACAGCTTTTTCACCTCCCCGTTTTTGTTCTCACTGTCAGGAAAAAACCCAGACCAAAACATACTCTGTGAAGGACACCGGCAGTACAGAGATGCCGTGAGTAACTCTATGTCCGCTGTCATGCTGGCTGTGGGATATAACAGATTCAATTCATCTTTTCCCCTGTGCTCAGTAAGAGGGGGGGCTTTTCCATTTATAACTATGTGTGACCGAGTGAATTTTCATTTCAAAGGCACTCACCGTACTCCTCAAGTTTTGGTTGGCACATACACTAAAGATAAATGTTTTTTAATCCATCAATTCATCATCAAAATAGATCTTCGGATGAAGTTGATACATAATTTAGACGTGTATTTATGATGGTTCCTTATCAAGTTCACTTAATAAGCTTTCTCTCTTCAGCAAACTCCAGAATCGGCTTTTTCACTTCAACTACGAAAGTTACTTGCCAGCCATCAGAGCACTTCAAAAGGACTGAGCTCGTCTACCTCATTCCTTTTGCATGCAACAAATCTATGGGAAATTTCAAAGCGAAGCTAGTTCAAACGCCTGCTGCCAGCAGGAGACACATTTGGGCTCTGCTTTTCCTCATCCTCATTTCATGAAGAGGAGAAATAAAAGTTGAAAATAACCCGTTTATATGCAGATCCCAGACTCGAAAGTCAAAGAGGTAGGCAGAAATGCTGGACAAAGAAAGCGAAGAAACAAAAGTGAGCTCTCCCTTTTTACTGGAAACAAACTAACAAAAAGCCAATGAAAAGATGTAAATAATTCTTTTCCAGTAAGTTATACAGGCCCAATTCAACACTGCCATGTGACTTCCCTCTGCCAAAAGGGTGGCCAAAAGCACGGAAGCGCAGACCCGAGGATGCCCCGAGGTTATTTCCAAGCTGGAAACAACAGGCGCTGTGATTTCCCCCAGCAATGCCCAGAGCAGAAAGCAAACCTGGAGAAGGCCGAGGGAGTAAAGTCAGGCCAGGGTTCCTCCTCTGTACCGTCGTGCCCCAGTACTCGCTGCGAGGCCGTGTTTCGGGAGAAAACCAGCTAGGGCAAATCAAGTTTAGGGCAGCTTTTGGGGCAGAGCTACCTTGGGTCCCGGGCTGCACCCGCGTGTCCAAGGGAAGGGTGCTCACAGGGTTCATCTGCACCTAGTCAAACTCCCGGCATTTTTCTCTCTGTAGAAGAGAGCCATTTCTAACTGAAAAGGATTACAATTCCCATCACGAGGATGTTCTGGGTCATTGGGAAATATACTTCTTGTGCTTAAGGATCTAGGAATAACTCATAGTAAGCCCCCAGACTTCCTCCCTTGATTTCCAGGAGCCTTTCTGAGGCATCGCAATGGCACTTGTTACTCCACTGAGGCTACACATACTCATCAGTCCTTCTTTATTGGTAACTAGAACATTATTTTCTTCCACTGCTGTTTTGTCGCAATCTGTCACTGCGTAAAAAAACCTGTGGGCTGCAGATCTGTGATTCAGACAGATGATGCTGAAGTGCATTGGTCATTGCTAACAGATGGAGAGGGATAAAATCTCCCCATAAATGTGTATCTGCAGCAAGTCCCTCCTGTAGGCAGCATGTTACAGAGTAAGAGTTTCTTTTGCACCGGCATATTTATTTAGCTTCCCTTAGATGAGCCCTAATATTTACTGATCTTGTCTTCTGTGACTATTGACCATGGAGTTTACAGAAAGAGTTACAAAGTGCCCTTTCAAAATAAATTACAGTAAGAAAGACATAGGTAAACTGCAAAAGCTAATTATGCTGTTACCTTGCTCCTTTGTGGAAAAAAATACGAAAGACTGACTTGTGATGACTAACAGAGGACATCATTTACGTCAGAAGATAGACGACTTGATTTATGTCAATACCCTCAGAAACCACAAATACCCAGGTAGTTTCTTTTAGTCCTAATACTATTTTAGCATCACCCTTTTGGTATAAATAATGATAAAAACCTGAATTCCATCATTTTAGAAGTTGGGGTGGTGTGGTTTTTGCCAGAAAAACTGCGGTTGCACTGTAGGCTTAAAAACCTGGCAAACAGTGTGAAACTCTGATGAAAAAGTAACTTATTGAGATCTGTTCTGCTGCTGCGCTTCACCTCCAGCCTGATTTTAGCAGCTAATTCTCAAATTTCTGCATTTAAGGTATGAATGCTATGTGATAACCAGCAGGAAATCTTGATTGTACTTGTTCCCGAGATAGCAATGGTTAAATCAGGTCAGTATGAAGCAGAAGAAAATAAAGGTTAAGCGGGTAGAGAACGATCAAAATTGGTAAGGCAGCACTACATCTCCAAACATCGCAACGCTCGGCTGCAGAATTTTTCAACGGTATGTAGAAGTTTATTTAAAATTACTATTGTAATTAATGATTTCTTTATAGCCAATTCAGCTAGAAATGCAGACCTGGATGCTTGGAGGAGGTCTCTCTCTTCACACTCACATATGTTTGAAATATAGATACCCTTTAGAAAATGCCCTTCATATCATCTTAAAACATGAAAAAAAAAAAAAATGAAAAAAGGTGATGATTCCTAGCAAGACGGTATCGGGAGAGGAAGCTAAACTGGTGCAGAGGCTAATAAAATCAAGCTTGGTGCGTAAGAGGAAGAAGTGAATCACAGAACAGCTTGTTGACTCAAGAATAATGATGTAGATGACGGAACCAGACAAATCCCTTGTCTCAATAGCAGATGGGAGCGAATCCAGAAGGCTTTCAAGAGATGTTTTGCCTTTAGATGAGGGAGCTCCAGACAAAAAATTTTTTGTATGGATACTGACCCCGCCACTGCAAGCCACAGCCCAGCTGTATAGCTGCGAGACACAGAGCAGCCTTTGCAAGACACAAACCAATGCTCAACCAAAAATCTGCGACGGCTTTTAGGTCTGCTCAGGGGCACACATCCTAGCGTCCTAAAAACGGACAGATTTTTTTTCCTCATATAAGGAACAAACATAAACGCTTGGTATCTTCTCAGCTTTCCTCAGAGCTTCCACTGGGTTTTTCCCCCTCCAAAGAGTAATAAGACATTTCTGCGTTAGGAGAAAGGAGAGAGGGTTACCTGTTGTCCACATGGCCTACAGGCAAGGACAACAGAAAGCACAATCCTGTCCTCGAACAGCATCTGCAAGTGCAGAAAGTGAACCGGTGGCTGAGCAACTAGGTATTTTATAATGAGCTCTATGTACCACAATAGAGCTTTGGGCAATTTGATATAAAATGAACCTACCTGGGGTTTATTCTAAGTGCAAGCAGAAAGGGTAGTTCAAAGCAACAAGGCACGTTCCTCACAAAAGGGTGAATAATAGCCGTTTCCTACAATTATACCCACTATGCCTCCAATATGCCAAGCACATTGAAGTCCAATGACCGGCAGGATCAGAAACCAAGCAGCTCTTCCTAGCACTGTCTAATTATTGTTTCCTCCGAGCAATACAAAAAGCTACAGCAAATCCATCTTTTGCTGTCCCTTTCATCTCACTCGAAACTTTCTTTCTCTTTTATGTTACTAGCAGTACATCAGACAAGCTCTTTCCTGCCAACGCAGGAAGAAACGGCGTGTTAGTGAAAACGTACCTGTTATCCGAGGGCAAATTCCCACACTAAGAAGACTCCAAAGGGCTTTTGTGACCGGTATCGGTGGTATCTGGCATCAGTCTGAGTGTATTCACCATGATTCCTCTGTCGTCATTTTTATTTTTTAATAAGTGTAATAAAACATTAGAAGCTGAAAGACATACTTCTGTAATTCAGACCGATATTAAAGCAGTGAAAGCGAGAGGAAAACAGTGCCCTACCTTCCAGATTTCTTGCATTTTATTTCGATTTCATACAGGTGTAGAAGGCTAGCGAGGTGCAACGAAGAGGTATAATAAAGTCTGGCCCTTTTTTAAAAGCTGGTTTCATGCACTTTGTACCTTGATTTATTAACAAATATTCCCAGATTGTTGAAACGACTTTTCTCATACATACTGTCGTTCTTCACGGCTAGAGACCCCATGGAGCAGCTAACCAGCCAGCCCACAGAGGAGAGCATGACACAGCCAAAAGGCATCTCCTGAGAAGCCCTACAGAAGTATTTTCACTTTGAGGTTTCAGGTTTTTGGGGTTTTTTAAGAAGAAAAAATTCCCCAACGAAGAGAAAAGGGAATCTAGGAAACAATGACTGCAATCGAGTAGGAAGAAGTCGTGGTGCCTGATCCCACATGCGTTTGACAAGCTCTCAATTCAAGGACAGGAATTCAACAAACAACAGAGGAACAGTACCAAGTAGCGTGGATGCAAAATCTTCTCTGACTGTATACAAGCACCTCTCTATGATTGCACGTGGATGTGGACATGTACACATCTTACAGACACGCACGAACGTCCCTCATTGAAAGACTCAGGCACCAAGGAGGTCATCCTCAGGTCATGAAAATACTTTTCATGTTTCTGTTTGCTAACATCTTCTTAGATCTAAAGCACACTTCTAATTTTAACTAAAGAAACTGCATTTGCAGATATTCAACATCATACGAAAAGACAGATTTGGCACAGTTCACAAACAAAATCAAAACCACATGACTCCACAGAAGAAAGAAACCAAACCCTTTAGGAAGCGACCCAGTATTCCCTATCTTTATTAACCCTCTTACACCTTATGATTCAGTAATTCACTCTTATTTAATCAAACAACCTGAAAGAGAAGCCTTTTTTTTTAAAATCAAATTATTATATTTTTGCATTAAAAGACAAACTTAAAGCTGTTTGGATTGTTTCGTAAAATACTAGCTATCCAGTCTTTGCCATATTTTCTACTTCTTTTATATGCATTTTACTTAACTTTCTCTTTCATCCTGGGTTTAACTTTTATGATCACAGCGTGATGACTGCCAAAAGCACGTTTCAGTATATTTTTTTTCCAGCAGTCTGCTAAGCCATAAAGAAAAAAAAAATAGTTACAAAATGTAAAATAATCTAAAAAATTGTGTTCAGATTATAGGAAGACAGAAATCGGAAGGCAAAGGGACTGAAGGTTACCACACTGTCCGTTACAGACTGCACCTAATGAAAGGCAACAAATTTGGGAAGGAGCAGCCAGCACATTAAACTCACCAAGACACGCTACTAACTCAGCAGGTAGGAACAATACTTTTCTTCCAAAAACATCCCAGTGATATTTGACCTGATATGGCTCTTCTAACCATAAAGACTTCTACAATTACACAATCAAGACATTGTCTCTTTTAACTTCGCTAGTGGAAAAAACTACTATTGAAATTACGTTGAGAGGTCAGCTTTAGCATCTTTTCCCTTTATTTAGGACTTGAACCAGTGAAGCACACTAAACATATGCTCACCTTCAGCATATTAGTGCTAGAGGGGTTAGTCCGGAACGACAAGTCAAGCACATGCTCAGGAGTTGGCCAGAATAAGGCATTACGGTCTCATGCAAAAGCAACAACTTTGAGAAGAGATTTTCCACTCACCCCTGTAAATTTTGCATCAAGTCTTTATTTCTGAAAAATTTCTTTCTGGATGTAATTTTTCCATATTTGGGTTCTGTCCATATGTAACTACTTCTGGGGGGTCTTTTGGGGTTTTTTTGGGTTTTTTTTAATCAAAAGCTTTTCATCTATTTATAAATTATCTGGGGGTAAAAAAACATAGACCCTATTAAGACTTTTTTTGCAAAGATATTTTCTTTGCACTTGTGTACCCCAGAAAACAAATTAATTTTTCATGTTAAAATTCTCCAGGTGGCTTGTTTTCCCTGAGGCCTTCTCTTCAAACTAGGTATGAACCAACAGATTTATAAAAGCTTGAAAACTCCATCTTGCAGTAGGCAACATGAAATTTAGAACCATGACACTATTTGAAAAGTTACTAGAAAAGGTGTATATAAAGTATCTGTGCTAGGCACACAGTTGAAGCGGGCGGCTGAGGCTTAACTGCCTACTGTGCACACTCCTATCTGGTAATCAACTGTAGAAAAGCACACTGAGGTTAGTACAACGCTTTTCTTTATTTCCCCCACTGGACATGGTAGTCGACTACTGTAACCCCATGAAAGCGACAAACTCCAAACTGAGGTTTGCTGATAAAATATTTCACGTTGTGAACAATGCTGTTGTCACGTCTCACACTATTCAGAAGGCCCCATTAAATCCAAATAATCAACTCAACATGTCAAAAGAAGCAGGATATGAGGGCAAACCTGAGTCTTTTATGGCAAGAAGGAAAAAAAAAAAAAAAACAAAACCAAACAAACCCCAAAACCCAGGAGATAATTTCAGGAACTGAAAGAGTTTCCTGATTAGGAACAGTTCCCAGACTTCCACCAAGACGTTGTTCATAACTTACAAACTACCAAGTGTAGTGTAACGTAGGAACACAGAGTTTCTCAGGCTTTCTGAGCTATGTATGATACACGCCTCTTATGAGCAGTTCGGTCTTTGGCTTACAGCTCTTTCCAACCAGGCAAAAATAGTCTGACCATGATGGTTTCTTCCCAGAAAAACAAAGACTCCTATTTTAGATTGCTTGTCAATGGTAAGCAGTTTGAGTTTTGTATAGAAATATGAAAAAATCTATCTAGTTTATTGTATTGATCACTAAACAACAGGCAATTTTTCAAAAAAACCACAATGGTTGGAGCCAACAACTCTCTTTCCCAACATGTACGCAAGCACGATTAGAAGGGATAGTCGCAGTGCAGAAAGTCATGCAGGGATCTTAACCACGGGTTACTCAAAGCTGCCACTCCAGCAGAGCAAGATTTTCTAAACAAGTATTAACACTATTATCTCAAATCCAGAACAGTCTCCAGGACAGGACAGGACAGACACCACTGCGCTGCCACTGAACAAAGAAAGATTGTACCTGCTCTCAGACCATTCGCTATCTAAGCAAAAGAAGAACAGAAGTATATGGCAAACACAGGGCAGGCGATGATCTTACCACAGATCTCATTAACACCTTTTCGTCCCTTACCTTTAGGAACTGCTGCGACAAAAGGAAATACTATGGAGAGATCTGAAGAAGGGCATCACATCATGGCCTCTGACAGCGTTGTGGGGAAGTCGTTTGCTACCACAGATATCATCACAGGAGCAAGGGCAAGGAAGGTGGTTCGAAAGGTTGCTCAGTGGACACCAGAAGTGATCATTAATGGCTCAAAAGTACAAATTAATATTTTAATATTTACTAGTATTTTGGCAGTTAATGCCCCAACAGCAACAAAATCAAGTACCAATCCTAAAGTGCTGCTCCAAGCCTTTGGACTCAAAGAAACCTCCGAAATAGGCAGGATAAGCAACATTTAGCTCAAATAGGCAACTGAATACAAGCACATTTTTTCTTAAGGATCGGTTCATTTTCGTACGTAATGAAAAAAAATGAAGAAAAAGACAGGTTTGTGTAAGAAAAGCAAGCCTGTACAAAATGAAAATCCATTCATTGCACAATTAGTATAAAAGCAAGCGAATACTGGCAGAGGAAAAAATACATAGCGCTCACTTCTCATTACACTGCAATTGTTCCTGAGTATATTGTTAATATGTTTCCACTATATAAAAATTTAAGGGTGTTTGTTACAACATTTTTGAAAGTCTGGGCAGCTTAACCGCAGAGCTCTTTCTTCATGGATTTTCATTACAGAAATACCCTAACAGATGTCACTGTGGTATCACATCGATGCGCATGAGAGAAAGCAGGATGACGTGTGATGTTCAGCTGCTATTTGCTTAGCATTAGGCTTTATAGCTATATGTTTCTGTTTAAATGAAGGAAGGAAGTGTGCTATCTTATCATTTTATTTTATAATTGCTGAACTGGGATTACACCCACGCAAATCCACCTACAAAGGAAAAGGCAAGTTTTGTGAAAAGCAATGTCACACCTACTGAATATAACATTTTTTCCAGGTAAATTAGACAACGCTAGAGAACAGACTGTGTTTTCGTTATGCCCTTCATCTGTAGTGTCATTTAAATCCCATGAATATTCGAAATCTCAATGCACAAGAGTGAAAGACAACTAATTTTTTTTTTAGTCAGGTAAGTGAAGAAGCCAGAGAAGCTGGCGTGGTCTGCGTGGATATTGTGTATTCCCTTCCTGCCAGAAGATTTTGCTCTCAAGTATCCTTCAAGGTTTATCTATTTGTTTGTAAATAACTAACTCCCAACACCCTTTGTAGACTATTCTCCAGTCTGATGAACCTTCCAGGAAATTTTTTTTTATCACTTTGACCACTGTAACAATTCCTTGCACTGAGCTACTTCATACTCATGTCAGTTGATGTAGGTTTTTTTTTTCCCCCCCTCAACTCCATCTCTCTTACAAAGTGGAAATCCTAGCTGGAACTAGCCAAAGTCTCTCTTTCCTACAAGTGAATGACTCAAGAGACTGCAAGCATCCTGGAGAGCCAGTATCCAAGCACCTGTCAAAGGAAACGGTCCATGCTGCTACAATTTTATTTTTAAACTGCATCTGTCTGTTAAATTAATCAGCAAGAGAGTAAATGCTGATATTCAAATTTATTATGAGAGTTCAGAGTCACATCTTTCTTAACACAGAAACTAGAGTCTGATATGGTTACTCTTTGAGTCTGCAAACTCAAAAAGCAGTTCTGGCTTTTTCGAAGGGCAGGAAACATTAATTCATGAAAAAAATTTAACATTCTACAGCGTATGGAAATGTTTTAGCACACCTGAGATTTGACAAAACAGTGTCAAACCAGGTTACTTCAAATCCTGTGCCACATTGTCTACTAAATAAAGGAGGATCATTTCCTGAAGTAATCAGTCCTCCCGTTCAATACCGCACTTAAACCTGTTTCTGGCAGGGAGCAGAAAAGTAGTCTGAACGAAGCTTAGAGAAGAGCCGGCATAGAAATCACCATACCGGTTCACAACAGGGATTTAGTTATTTGTGTATTTATTTTAACTTCAGGACCCACTTTTTAATAAAAGGAAGGCCCAGATGTTCAAAAATGCAAAACCTCCACACTTCAAATGTATACGCACATATGTAAGAAGTATGCGGGTAAGACCTGGATAAGCAACATTTCCCATTTTTTAATGTTTTTTTTTTTTTCACTGTATGTGGTGCTAACTGTATTATTTCATATAGAAAGAGGATTTTGCTCTGTGGAAGTTTGCCCTGCTGGACTTCTTGTCATGGTTTAGTTTGGTGGTTTTCCTCTTTCAGTTTTGTGGTATGGGATTGCTCTATTATTCTGAGATCTGACTCCAACTAGCTATCAGTTACAAAGGAATAACGGACGTAAAGGTGATGGACACAGCTGAGCGTGGGTGGCAGCAAACCAGACACTCCAGGTCTAACGAGCACCCAGGTAACACAGATGTGCCTTCCATAAATCATTCACTCCAAAGATACACTCTTTTCAGTGACACGGTACGTTTCAGAGCACTCAAGAGGCAAGAGTGATTCCCCTCAGAGCACATTTTGTATTTTTCTGTCAAATACAGGAAATTTAGATTTTACTTTGGCATCAGTACTCTATGCCTGGGGATACTGGATACTGAACCAGTCACATTTTGCTGGCACAAACTCCTAGTGTTATTTTTCTCTTACACAAACCCTGATGCAGGTAATTTCCCAGAATTATTCTGGTAGCAGACCAAGCTAAACTCCACTTCTTCTTAAGAGGGCCTGTTCAATGGAAGTTGCTACGCTGTCACACTAGCAACAGGCATGTAAGGATCTGACAACTCTGTTCCCCTGCTACGCAGGGGAGGCTAGGTATGGGATTTGGGATCTGCTCTGTTCCCCAGTGTTACATGGTGTACTTCAATTGCCTTCAAGAGCAACTGCACTATACCTTCATTTTTTAGAGTAATGAACACTGACATATAGCAGAGAGAAGGCAGAATTTATTCATGTATGCCCTATAGTATATACGGTTATCTACCAGAAAAGCAAAGATTGAGACACTAGGAAAAGAACTGTTATCACCATGTCTAATGTACTATGCTAATTTGCCCTCAAATCTCTCCACTGGATCTATACATTGCAGAAACTATCCACAAAGCAACGAAGCAAGTATGGGACAGTTCAACAAGCTGAAAGCATCCTATCAAGGTTTACATAATTGCTATAAATCCTACTTTACATCGCAGTGCACAAAATCTTCATTTCACATCATAATGGGCTTGAATCAAGTAAAGAAAAACAAGCTTTTTTTTTTCCTTTAAAAACTGTAAGGCTATGATATTGTAACTATTTTCATCAACCATGTCATATATAGATGGTGTTGCACTAAGACAAAGGATGTGTCTTCCAAGAACTTCCAAGCACCCATCTTCCTTCAGAAACATTTGTGGGTTTTTAATTTATCTTACCCTTTTATCGAATGTTAGAAAAGGAAGAGAAAGAGATGTATATTTAAACTACTAACTTGGAGGAGAAGCAAAAAAACACACTTTAAAAAAAAATTTAAAATGAAGAAAATATTTCATATACGCTAAGATTTTTCCTTTGGAAATCATTGTGGAAATACAAATGCTGCTGTGCTCCTGTAGCACTTACATGTCCTTCATTTTGGGGAGCAGGAGGCCAGGATCTCCTGAGGTTAAAATACAACGCAGAAGAGAATCACACTGGACTTTTTCCACCAAGTCAAAATATTTCAGAAGTTCTTGCGGACATCAGGGAGAGTTAAGCTAAGCTGCCATAAGAGGTCGATTAATAAAGGCAATTACAGAGAAGAATACAAGACCAGGATATGCTACCCCAGGCAGACAATAAGATGAAATAAGAAATAACAGACCACGTCAGTCTCTGAAAGGCCTGAGTTCAATTCTGCTGCAAGGCTTGCAAGCCAACAAAAGGAGCAGACTCACAGCATCACAGCGGCTGGAAAACGGCACTTTGAAATTCAGTCACTTACCCAGAAGGCTTTTCCATGATTCAAGTTGATGTTTTTTGAGAACAGCAAAGAAATACTTTGAAGAAATCGGAGGTCTTCTGAAGTCAAGGGGAGGGGAGAAGGAAGTTACACTCCATGGGACCCAAAAAGAGGGAGGACAACAGGGCGAAGGTGCAAACCTGGCAGCCTGTGCTCAAACAGTGCTCTCTTCTAGAGCCAAAAAAAAAAAGGTGTGGGGGGGTGAAAGTCTTCACAGGCTTCTCATGCCACAGACCTAACAAGACCAACAGGCACTGGCCTAAGAACAAATGGGGAGGGAACACTTCTGGGAATTTGCTCATACTTGTTTTCATAATTTAATTTCCTAACTTGAATGTTACTAGATGTTTTTCCTGTCTTTTTTTACACTACTATTTTCTTCTTTCATGTTTTCACCTTTTTCTCCTAAACCATCTCCTCACTACTACGTTTACACAGTTTATTACTTTCTCTCTGATGAGGTGCTCCACACTGAAAAGTAGTTTCCATGTGTGACCTCACCACTGCTTAATCCTAATCCTTACCCTTTGGTTTCTGTCCATCCACCCTGAAAAATATGTCTTTTGGCACAGTAATTAGCATCTATTCACTGGAGACCTGTTGGACACCCAAGAGAGCAGCAGCTAAGTCTCCCAAGTCACTGCCAAACACGTATATTTGCATTTATTCTCTTTATGGCCTTGGCAAGTGGTAAAGTAAAACTAGTGCTTGGCCTCCCAGAGGACTATAATGTTGGGGTTTTTTTCAAGCACTAGGAACTGATGGAACATCATGTGCGTTGGGACAATGATGGGACATGCATTGTCCCAGTTCATGTGTCAAAAGGTGAAATTATTCTAGTTGCTACCTCTACAGGCTTAGCACTTTCAACTTACACACTGCTCTTTCTGAACCATTTTTAACCTTCCTCTTTTACAGTTTTACATTATATCCATTATCATACTACTCTTATCCCTAAAAAATCTTGCAACCAATTTCTACTTAAGCAGCTGTGCAGTGCACAACCGTTTGTACAAAAGTCAGCTCATTTTTCCACTGTTGTGTTGACTTCACTATGCAAGAACAATGCATCCATCTTTGTTATAAGTAGAATAAACTCAAATTAAGGAAAAAGTATCTTTAATAGTGATGTTTGGGTCCACAATATGAACTAAAACTATGTTTCAATTACAGATCATTCTCAAAAGTCAAATTAATCAAAAAATCATGCACACTGTGATTTCACTTTGACTAGAATTATGAAGATTTTTGCCCAGTTATTTCTCTTCTGATCATTCTAAAAATGTTAATGTTTAATAATTAACTAAAAACATTTCTTAATTTATTGTTTCCATTCCACTTATCAGTGAAATGTAATTCCGTAGAGTGCATCTACAAACATTGCTTACGATTCCTGGTGCCTGAGGAAATCCCACAGAGACACAGGTTTGAAACCATAATCATGACATTATGACAACTTTATGAGTTGACAAGTCAAATGCAGTTCAGCACTTACATGGGAAAAATCAAAAGGTCAGGAATTTCCTTCCAGAGTTTTGATTAAAAAAAAATAACATAGTAACAATGTAAAGAAGGAACACAGAATTTCCAAAGTTTTCCTTGAAGAAAGAAAACATTAACTAAATTATCATAAGTGTAATTATATTTAATTTGACTACTTTAATAAATCATATTTATTTTAGTTATTATAGAAATGTGAAAAAAATCATTTTAAGAAGTTTAATAACATAGTGGCATCAACAAGACAATGAGAACATTCAACATCATCTTTGTGATATCAGCTAGGGACGTTATTTCACACAAAAACATCAAGGAAAACCTAATAACAATAACGTCATCAGCATTGACAGAGCAAGACATTTTGATAAAGAAGTTTTCTTTCCTTGCCTATTTTCGCAGAGTACCTGGATATTACAATACCTCCAATTCCACGGCGAATGAATGCCTCGCGCTGTTAAAGATCATCTCTTTCTGAAGGTGTCAGCCTCTAGATTATTGGAAACGTTAACAACCTCCTATCTGTCCTCGTTCAAAATTCTGTGGCGCTTCCTTAATGAACGGGTTGTTTTCCCTGGTCCTCTCTCCAGATTTCAATTTCACCAACCATATTGCACGAGGAAACCTTGTAACTGGAGGTGTGACAGGAGCACGGGCAAGTTTAACTGACCCGAGTGGGTGACAACAGTGACGAAGACGCCGGTTTAAGCACAGGCTAGCAATACAAATAAGTACCCAGACATTCCAGTCAGCTTAAGACACGCTCAGGAAAAGCTCTATTAACATAGAGAAAAACCTCTATTAACATATTTTCATCAACACCACTGGATTCAGCCACTTGGCTAAACAAAATATAAGTAAGTATACTTTCTGGTACAATTGCACTTTTAGTTATTTGGTAGCCACCTTATGACGGGATGGGTTTGTGCACCTCTCTTATGAATAAATCTGTCCTCCGCACACATATATTACCCGTATATCAATAATTTAAAATAATCAAATTGTCCTTGAACTTCTTCTTAACTCTTCAGCAATTTTAAAGTCTGTTTAACTCCTAGTAAATAGCCTTGCCATGATTCTTCAGACTAAAGATAACTGAACCAATCTCACAACACGGACAGATCTTTTTAACCGGCATCAAAACACTTCTTTCTCTTTTCATACAGCCTACAGAAAATCCTTCCTAGAACAGTGGGCACTCAGCAAACATTTTCTGCTACCGCATTATAATTGTTCACATAGCAACACACTAACACTCTGGGGAGAATTTTGTTTCTATCTAAAGAGCTTTCAGAGACTTTAACATTAGGTAGATTCTTTTCTTTCTTTTCTGTTTGTAGTGAAATAAATAAAACAGTAATTCAAGATGCACCATATGCCTCTAACCTATCCGCTCTTATCCCTTCAATACATGAGAAAGTTTTAGAAAGTTACCTTTGATATTTTTGTTCCCTTTCTCTACGACCACTTCCTTTTTAAAGTTATTTATGTTTTTCCCCTTTGAAATCACTGAATTGCAAACAAAGCAAGCTCTTGACTTGAACACAGTTTAGGCTTAGTAGATCCTAAAGGCTTTTGAGCCCAATGTGACCATTTGAAATGCTGTTTTCTGGGGGTATCTTTCATTCTGCCACCCACCAATGGTATTTTGGTTCGCCTCGATGCTCTGGTGAGACAGGACCGCTGTGCCTGCCCTCGTACTGATACTGTCCTCACTCTCGCAAGTCGAGCCAGCAGCCTGACCTGAAAAACCTCCCCTGAGAACACTGGAACTTTTATAGACTTGCCACAAAGTTCAAAAGATCTTTTTCTATAACATACAATAATGCTGAAGTTTTGTAAGATCGGTGAACGCATGCCAGAAAAATCACCTGCAAAAAGACTTAATAAACAACTGGAGAATTTTGATGCACTGTGCAAGAATGGCAAACTAT
Source organism: Cariama cristata (assembly GCF_000690535.1). Classification (NCBI taxonomy): domain Eukaryota; kingdom Metazoa; phylum Chordata; class Aves; order Cariamiformes; family Cariamidae; genus Cariama; species Cariama cristata. Next base: position 16,977 of record NW_009595305.1, on the reverse strand, counting down.
ACTTTCATGCTTCAAACGCTGATTCATAGTTGGGTAATTTTACATGTTTATTCATTTTTATTAAAACTTATTTAACCAAACGATATTAGGGGAAAAAAGAGTCTTTCTTCAAGGTGAAACCTTGCCACTGGAGAATTATGACCTCTCCAGGAAAGACAACTCCGCAGTCTTGACCGACCTAGGAAACCAAGGAATACAAACAAAAGACGAAAGACTTGTGATTTTTGACATTTCAAAGTCCAAAATAATTTTTTTTAAAAAACCCACAAGACCATCATGATTTTTATATGGATAATATTATTCTTCTTTTCCTCTTCTAGTGATTTTTCACAGAGCAAAATCCAAAGGAATCAAAAAAATTACATTTTTGTTTTGTAAGGCTTTAAAAATAAAAAGTAGCTTTGAACAGAGTTTCTTGTTTGTTTGGGTTGTGGGTTGCTTTTTTTTTTTAATTCCCCGAAGAGCTTAGTAAAAAAGACTGGTTTTTGAAGTAGTCTGAAATTATAACTGCTACTAGGGATAGCCAAGCAAACAGGAAAGAAATTCAATCAGAATATCAATTTTGCACATACTGAAGACCACGAAAGCTTTGCTAATAGCATCAGGAAAGGCAAAATGTCACAAATTAGCTATAGCACTGACTAGAAACAAGAGAAGAGCATGGACTTCATGTATTATATCTGTTGTTAAACCTTTTGACTGTGCACACTGTTAACAATAGAGAACTTACAACATGAGATCAAGCATAATTGTGTGTTAATTTGTATCGGTATATTATCTTCAGATGATCTGGGATTCGTTCGCTTATCGAACAGACGAACTAACAAAATCTCAAAACCACTGGTTGCTTCTCGGCCTGCCCAGCCCGTCATAATTTAGAAGTCTCCATGAGATTTCCCTGCTTTGACCAATGAATGCCATCACTGCTATTTTATTAATGTTAAAATGGAACATTTGCCATGCTTCTTTTCACATTTTCCTATCATTGCTTTATGAAAAGGTAATTGCAGCATGAATAATATGAAGGGGCTGGAAAGCTTACCAAGTATCCTGTTTTTAATGTAGAATCCTATCTAAGATAAGGACTAGCGTAAGTTTTTCCAGTTTTTTTAAATTTACTTTCTCCTCTTGAGTATTCAACGAGCTTAAAGATGAGCTCAGCAATGACCCCACTGATCGGTGCACCTTCACTTCCACATTGATAGGCTTCTGCTACGGCTCCCAAGAAACGGATCCTCGACACAGCCAATGGTTGAGAGATTTGATTTTTCCTTTCTACAAGGACCTCTTGGGAGATTTTTGATATAAAATGTACACATACACACGAATATGTACATGCAATCACGTATGATTTTCACCTATGATAAGTTATTTCATATTATTAGTAACGGCTTATGAAGACACATATAGCCCACCCTTCTTGTCTCTCTTCCACAGTACTGAACCGTGTAGGCAATATGTTAAACTCTGGATCCCTTGATGTCACCGGCAAAGCTTCAATGGGCTTCATTGTGTGCAGAACTGAAACCCATATAGATTTGCATGCTACTTAATTTTGACCGCTTTCCTGGAAGAGGCATTCGTCACCGTAAACCAGTTAATGGGAAAGCTGGAAGAAATCACTCTCAACGTACACTTCTTGAAATGCACATACTGCACTGCTGATAAACTGTTTCAAAAATTAAACGTGTGCTACCCAATCTGCTAAGTAAACATAAAGAGAAATGACACTGCATTAATTTCAATGTATTTTTCAACAGCAGAGAGTAACCCAAGGGCAACGGCAGGGGAAGTAACAGAAAAGCAGGATGACTGCATTGACATCAGCCCATCCCTCACCACTGAAAGAGTTTGATCCACATTCCTGTTGACTCTGCACATAAAAATCTCAATGACCAAATCAGCATTTTCCTGTAAAAATATTAATGGTGAAATTATCAAAATATTTTGTTTGCTGTCTTCCACTCCCAAACCCTAGGTAAGGCACCACACACTTAGTGCCTCTTGTACTCCTGGGCTCGTACGCTCAGAGGTTTCTGTTCAGACACCAACTGCAATGACCGATCCCAGTTTATTACCGACTGCAGCAATCATCTCGTCATCAGCTGAACCACTGATGTCACTCTTTGTCTGTTCCTTTTATGTATCTAAACATAAATGTGATTTCTATCTCCGTCCAAAGCTTTGGAAAGGGACATTTAACGACAGAGCTATAAATGGCAGAGAAGGATCCCTGCCTGTGGTTTCTCCCTGGCATTTTTAATCTATATTTCCTTTTACAGTCACAGCTGCTTCGATTTTCCTGAGATTCTGCTGGACATCCTCCTACAGAAAGGGCAAGTTCTGCTCTAAACCACAACGTTATGAAGAGATTGCTGACTACCGTGCTGTGTTCTTGTTGTAAATTACAGCTACAGCTCCCTTCTAGACAGTGTGCTCTTGCTACACCCTCTAATGCAGCCCTAAGGCAGGAGAAAACTGGAAGTCTACGGAATCTGTAGCGAATCCGCATTTTCTTTAGTCTTTTCCGTTTCCTCTGTTTCACCTTTGCTGTACTTTGAGAGGCTGCTTTTAAAAGACGACTGCTGTGATTAAAAAAAAAAAAAACAAAAAACAAACAACAAACAGTTGAGGAAAACATGGATAGGAATAGTGAAAAGAAAGGAGGAGGAAGAAAGGAAAGGGAAAAATGTTTTAAATGAATTCTTGTATCAAAAAAATACATATGCCATTCACAGCTTTCCAGGGTGCAATGAATTTAAATTACAACTGGGAGCTCATAAAAGTTTCAACACACATTTTTTTACACCGGCGATAGGGTAAGGTCTATCTAACTCAATGTCTATACAATTAATTTTCATAGAAATATTCTGGGAAGTGCTCCCAGATGACAGGCACCAGCAATAAGGAAACTGTAAGTTGTTTAGCTCTGGGTGATCACCTGTCCTTTGCAAAATACAGCGCTCTTCCTAACTCTGGTTAGTAGCATGATGCTCAAGGTCCTGCCTCACACCAATCTAGTTTATCCAGGGGAAAAAAAAAAAAAAAAACATGAGATCTGTGATATATACTTAAAGCAATTTAAAGTAAATTTTGCTGCTGAGTGAATAAGGAACTTGTAGAGACACCAAGCTCTGTGCTAGCCAGTCCTTACATAGCAGATGAGTAAGAGCAGAAGACAATGCCACTAATCATTAGAGAGGACACTAAAGAACCCTTAAGCAGGACCTGCAACGGCGGACGACACCTCCTCTCACCATGTCAAATCTTTTTTTGGTTTAGATTATCCTAAACCTTTCAGTTCCTAGGAAAGAGAAAATGACAAACGGATTGGAGAGCACTACCCAATATCTCCGGTTTCTGTGGTGTTTGGGCAACACAGACATCAAAGGATTCCCTCTCCCAGATTCCTTGATTTTACTGGGATTACAGGAATAGCACTGGAATGCTATCCAAAGGTCCAGTTTACTTGGGACAAAGCTTAGAAACCATAAATGTAATAGCAGCTCTGTTTACATTTAAACAGAGCGTTTCTTTTATTGACTGTACAGCAGACAGTTCACCTTCTGATGACTCCGCTGTTTCTGACTACGGGTTTCTGCCAACTGCCCCCACAATACGGAATTATATTAAAGTGACCCACTGACTATGGAAAATGTATTGCTGAAACAGACCTGTTGGAACTACAGAGCTATTGTAACGGTACGGTGAGAGGAACTTGTCATTAGCCACTTGTGGACGGTTGTTTCAAAAGCGCATTTCCATATCATTAGTTTTCAGGGCTACCAGTAAAAGAGATCACAAAATATATGATAAATTCATCTGTGTTCATCCCACTACACATTATCAATAAACTTAAAGAGTTGTGTCAGACACTCCAGACGAGAAAGCCTGGTTGCAACCATTTCAATTTCAGACAGGCCAAGTCACCAGACCTGCAACTCAGTATAATGTTATGTAGCCCAACCACTGTTCCAGATGTTATTGTTTCCCAGTTCTGTTTCTCTGAAATAATCTGTGAATAGTTTAATTAGCTGCAGTAGGCTTATTTAAGTGCTACGGAAATGTAGCAAGAATGGGAGCAGCATTCCATCCTTGGGAAATGAATGGAATGGAGAAAAAAAAAAAGTTCATTCCCAGTCTATTAATATCGGTATGTCAAATTTCAGTATCTGGAGAACCGAAACAAACCAAATACTGCAAAGGAATGAAGTAGCATCTGGCCAAAATCAGTGGCTTCACAAATTAAGCTTTTAAGTACAAATAATTTTCAAGAAACTGTAATTTCTGGTTATAAACCTGGAAGCCAACACTTAGGGCTACGCCGACGTTGCTAAGGGCACCCAGGAGATCCCTCGCACCACCTTGATCCTCGGGGATGGTCCCTTCCAATCATCTCCACGGTCGGACAAGGCTACGATAGGCCCCGCGGGGTGACTTTAAGTAATTCCTTGTGGATTTATCTAGTTCAAAGTGCCTGCGAGGGCTGTGCCAGAGCCTCTCAGGCCGATTTGAACCACAGAAGGCCGTGAAGGCCCGTGGCATACCCTGGGAGCGGGGAGACGTACGCGACGCTGCGAGACGTGACGAGGTAACGCTGGCGGAGCGCTCAGGGATAACAGCAGCAAGCAGTCCTGCGACGGTCCTGTCCATATCACTGTGAGGTGGGTCTTGGGGTGAATCGATCCCCAAAACTGTACCCAGAGAGAATGGATGACTGGCTTCAGAAAAAAACAAAACAAAACAAAACCAAACCAAAACCCCACACACCCAGGGAGCAAACTGACTTGCAAACAAGGAACTGAGGGTTGGGAGTGAGTTGGAGAGATAAGTTATTTGGCTTTCTTCATGTGCCCCATATTCAGTCTGAGTTAAAACAGAACTAAGCTGTAAAAACATTAAGCATCAAATATAATCATTCTAAAGCTATTTAAAGGAGCTAAGTCATCCACAGCCATGTATTTCTTGGGTCTTGCATTTGAAGTGAAATTACTTGAAGAATTTATTTTGGCATCAAAGTCAGAGCTCCAGAATAAAAGCTTAAAACCTAAAGATTTGTGAAATAGATCCCAAGTCCTTGTTTCATTTTATTATTGTACTACACAGTACACCATCGATACCCAAGGAATATCGCATCAGTATCTGTGGACAAGTGTCACAGAGCTGCAGAACAGCGTTATGAATGCTTTCCATCAGTAACTACAGAACATGGGTAACTTGAGAATGTAACAATGCTTTCATAGTACTTATTATTATCAAGATTTAACTTCAAATTCAGTTTGGTTTTAAGTCTGTCCAGGAGAGCAAGGCCCCCAGCTACCTTGCCCTCCAGTCACTGTTCCTATGATGCTCAGCTCACGGACAGACCTCTACACTGGAACTCATCAGCTCAGACAGGAATGTTTTCTGGCTATTATTTGGTCACCCTTTAACTATCCATCTCTGTCTGGGGAAAAACTCTCCAGAATAACTAAATATCATGATAACAATTATCAAAGAAAAAAAAAATACTGAAAATTTTGCAAGCATCTGAGGAATGTCAGCACTGTCATATAAGCTCCTTTGGAAGATAACTCCCACTCCAGAGTGGTATTAGGGAAAGCAGATGAAGACTCACAGCTATAAATAGATGAAAGATAAGGTTTCTCTTAGTCTCTACAAACTGCCTTTCTTATCAAATTCTTTGCTACAAAATATGTTTTCAATGGTATATAGTCAAACTAAAAGAAAATATTTCTTCTTGAGAGCGTGGATTCTGAGCCTCCCTTAGAGGGGCTCTCTTTGGTCAGACCTTCTGTTGTTTGTTTGCCTCTCCGACACCCTTCTCCTTAATACACAATACGATGAGCGATTGGATCTCGCGCTCATCCAAGGCGGTGGAGCTGCAGCTCCAAAGCAGCTTCGCAGCGCACAAAGGCTCATTTTTGAAAAGAGAAACGTGGCTGCCTCCACGTACACACCTGAAGAAACACGCAAAAGCGCACGTTTGTGCAGTGAATACTTTAAATATATGCTGACCGAGTATAAAACAAACTTCCCAAATCCCCCGCGCCGCTTCCCAAAGCCCCCACTCCATCTCCGTACGTGCTGTGACTTTTCAGAATATTTTTAGCGTGTGAGGCAGCTTTGCAAAGACCTCTTAACTCTGGGAACTCCTCTTACAAGCAGAAATCAAACCATGTTGGCCAACTCCTTCCGTAACAGAACTGCACCTTTAAATACCACTAATGCCAGATGGTCTCAGCATATAAAGCAGCGTGAGACAACATATTAATGCTACTCAAACAACCAACTTGGGCGAGCAGCAGACCAATGAACTCAGTCCCGGCTGCTAATCCTCTCTGTCTCCATGGCAACATCTATTTCAGACAATTCTTCAATTTTCAAGTCAGATGAGCTGGTTGGCTCTTAAACTTCTCTATTCAGGGGAGTCTACTGTTGTCAGGTACTTTTTCACTTTGTATTGGCTACCCTTAGAATATGGAATTTATTTTTATCAGCGGCTCCATGGAGTATCAAGGAACAGATGCTCCTCTGTTTCTGTTTATTTATAGACTTTTCCACTACAGATTTGTACTATAAGATTTCCACTAAAGATTTGTACTATTTATTTCCACTACGGATTTGTTCCCCTAACCGTAACACATGGAAACCTTGCAAACAGAGACGTCTCTGTTGTGACTCTACCTACCAGCACTGGAAGAAAAGGAAGAATTCTTCATACCCCTCGGCTATCAAGGCAGGTTTTTAAATAAAAAAATAAATTTAAAAAAATTTGTGTATCTGCGCAGGCAAACAGGGAGAGGAATTCTTGACTTCTCCTCACCGTATGTCCGTTAGCATAGCTGAGTCAGCACAAATATTGGGAATATTTGCTATTAGGAGAAATCTGACCGGAAGCAGGTAGGAACCGCATCTTAAAGGTAGATGAAACGCTGAATCACAGGCTATCCATCAAGTACCGATACACTGGGTACATGGTATAGCTACACGCTGACCTGCAGCACGGAGGATGAGAATCTAGGCATGTAGATGAGAACCTGAGGCACAGGGAGAGGTTATTCACATCCGAAAAGACAAAAAATACACAGCAGAGCCAGGAAAGAAGCCAGACAGCCTTTATCACAAAACTGCTTTTCCTCCCTGTGAAACAACTTCCTACAATGACAATGTTTAAACATGTGACAACCCGGCTCCCAACCCCACAGTTTTTTTCTTCTCTCCATCCCATCATGTCACCAAAGAGAAAGACGACGTTTCATTCAGAAAGGCAACAAACTCCAATTACTCATTCCTTAAGTGCAGGCTATTACAGAATCAAAGTCACATTTAGCCTTGTTACTTAAGGGTACACACACACACAAGTTGGCTTGAACATTAGGATTTATTGACAACCCGGCTCCCAACCCCACAGTTTTTTCTTCTCTCCATCCCATCATGTCACCAAAGAGAAAGATGACGTTTCATTCAGAAAGGCATAAACTCCAATCACTCATTCCTTAAGTGCAGGCTATTACACAATCAAAGTCACATTTAGCCTTCTTACTTAAGGGCACACACACACAAGTTGGCTTGAACATCAGGATTTATAAACCTCCTGCTTATGATGACGATTCAGATGTACAGCTCCCACCAATTTCAGTTTAGTTTGTGGATGCTCAGCTGCTGGATGGGAGGAGAAATTAAAGCACCGTCTAGTCTGTATCAGGTGCAGATCCGAGGTGGAGAGTCAGTTTACCACAGTCATAAAGCTCCCTTTGAAGTAACAATTTTTCACGTGTGCAAAAAGTTTATATTTAGGTCTTAAGACTCACCCCAATTTTGCTTATGGTTCTAGAACTGTGCTTTTGTGCGGTAAGCCAAATGTAGATTCAGCAAAAAACCACAGAATTTTCAGTTTGGCGTTGGGAAAAAAGGCTAATTTTGAATGATAAATGTGCAAGGAGTACACCGTTCATAACACTGAAGGACAGTAAAGTGTAACTGAAGAATAGTCACACTGTGGGCTCCCTTGACTTTTGAGGGACACAAAAATAAAAGGACATTCAAATGACATGTCTTGCAGCTAGAAATCTCAGGGGAAAAACATGCAGTAATCCATACACACGTTAACTAGCTCTCTCTAATGGGATGGTATAGGAAACACGATGATGCAAAAGGTTTTGATCTTTGAAACGTCTCCCCGTCCTTTCACTTTCTTTGTTATCTTTCAACTATCAGTTGTATTTCTCATAGCAAAGTACCGCACCATTTCTCTTTCATTCAGAGCACTAATACAGCAAAGGTCAGAGTCATACTTTCCAGACACCAAAAAACCCTACCAGATCATTAGACTGGTATACTAGCAACGACGTCTTTGCCGCAAAACCAGCTCATTAAACCTTGGCCGGTCAGATGTCCCACCTGACCAAACAATTCTTTCCACTCGGCTTTAAGGCAGATCCATACCTAAGGATAAGTATTTGCAATGGCATACGATGGCTGTTCTTGCTGTAGGTAGGCTGTGCAACCAGAGCCGTATCTTGCTTTGGTCGTAGATCAGGCACCTCACGCTTCACGGTCACAAATAGCTCCATACAGAGAATGACTCTCACACCTTGCTCCATGGGACTTAACTTGGGAGTAAACAAGGATGTCAGGTTTTGCTCCCATTTCAGTATGAACAACGACCAGGAAGGAGTTTCTAGCTTAGACAGTTATGAATGTCTCACTTTGGAAAAAGAATTAACTAAAAACATACATTTACTGCCTTCGAACTGCCAACCACGAGTCTTAAGATTCGAGATTCTCTCTCACCTGGCCATTGTAGATACACAGGCACATTTTTAACGTATGCCTTTGCACGTACTTCTAGTGTATTGCACATTTCTAATGTATGACAAATCCCACAGCCCTCTGACAATCACCCTGTTACCTACGGCACAATTCCGATTCCAAAATCCCAAATCCCAGCAAGCCAAGCAGCTTTTTCCAGCACTGTTGCTCTGCAGAGCTCCTCATCCTCTCCCAACCCAACCTTAAACCTGAGCTAACACACGCAGATCTACGGCAGCCAAAAGAACTCAGATTCATGTCATCTGCAAATCAAACCTGCCCACTATACTACCATTTCACTGATAAGGATTTTTTTTTTTTCAACCTTTTAACTACAAAGGTCTTTGGTGTCTTCATTTAGCCTCAGCATACCAGAATGTAGGCTTCAAATACACCATCCCGATCCCACTGAATTCTCTGAACCTTGGCTTTTGATGGGCAACTTACTCCAAAATTACATATATGAAGTACACATCCTTCACTCCACTGCTCGTACCTCTACCCATCATTTTTAATTAACTGACCCAGAAGCCTTAAAGTACACACTGCGGTTTTCACCCTTCCTTGATTCCACAAAATTTTAAGAGAATTCAGCTACAAACCTTTCCAGTTTAATTCCCAACTCAGTGGAAAAAAAAAAAAAAAAAAAAAGAAGCAGGAGTCTGTGGTAATATATGCATGGGGACTTTTGTTTAAATAGAAAATGTAGACCAAAAAAAGATGAGCCATATGACCTGGTTGTTTTGGGGCTTTTTTTGTTGGGTTTTTTTGTTTTGTTTTTTTTAGGAGGAACTTGAATTAAAATAGGTTTGAAGAGTTAACAATATAAATAATCTGCTGGGAAAAGATCAGACAGGGTTCATAAACAATATGTTTCACAAAGCGAGGATATAAAGCACAGCAAGGTACTTTAGATGATGACACACGAAGGCTGAGATTCATCAGGTCTTACCCATGAGCTCTTGCACACATTCATAAGTTAGAAGCCTGCCCGATGTTGATTGCTCTCATAGTCAACAGAGAAAAGAGACATTTTCAGAGAGCACTGCGGCCCAGCCAAGAGGTCTACCTGCTAACCACCAAAGGGAGATTATGGCATAAGTATGCATGGCCAGCATGTAGGCTCCTAAACCACGTACCACCTTCGAAAACAAAAATTAGGTGGAATGAACAGAGAACTAATTCTAAATTAGTTTAACACTAAATTATTGGCTCGGCTTAGTAGCAACTCCATTGTTACAAGCAAAAATTGGTGTTTATTCTGAAACAGGAAAACAGGTCTTGCACTTTTCACCCTCTATGTAACTTAAAGGCTTGAGATCTCGATCACTAAATTATAGAAAAATAAACAGTTTCTCCTGAATAAAGTAAATTAACCATTAATATAATGAGGAGATAACCTTTTGATAAATCACACAATTACAATATACTGCCTTTAAGAAAAGGTCTCAGAAAATCTTAGGAAATCCCTGTGCTTTATAGACTTCTCGCTAATTCTCTGGAGTTCGCGTTAATGTCACCATAATAAAACATCCCTTTAATCCAACCCAACAACAAACCAGGTTCACCTCCTGTTTTCATTGGGACCTGTTAAGGCCTTCCGCAGATGTGGGAGGTGACGACAACTCCTTCCTTTCAAAAGGAACGGGATCCTCAAAACCAGCCTGGGTCAAATAAACAAACTCCAAATGCTCTGCATACTCAGAGTGACTTTTTAAGTCTGAAAAATAACACAACTGCCTTCTGCGGAGTCACGTTCGTTCTTACTGATTACAGCCCTTTTTACTCCAGTTTCTTTGCCCTTTTTGTGTTACTGCAGCAAATAAAAGAGAAATTTCTGAGATGCAGTAGCTGGGATCTACAGTGTTTCTGCAGGTAGCACGCAGCCTCTCTTAACCCTTTCTTAAATGCTCTAACCAAAAGGGAAGTCTTTAAATACCTCAGCCGGTGAAGCAATTTGGAGTAAGGGTATTGTACCTCTAGGGAACACCGCAGAGACTGCCTAGCACAGCTGCCTGACCACGCTTACTGCGAATTTCCATTGACTTCAGTGGTAACGTAAATGGCATTAACAACTCGATAAACGTGCCTACCTCTCCTTGATTTTCATCAGAGCTTTGTGAGCACGTTTTTCTCTTGGTATTCTACACCTCTGTTTTAAGCCGAATATCAAAACTGAGATAGGAAGAATTCAGAAATATTAAGAAAACATTATTTATTTATAAAAAGAAAATATTAATGAAGCGAAACCTATTTTCAAAAAATCGCATGTTATGAAGTACATTCTAAAAAAATATGAAGTTGTTCAAAGCTCTTAAAAAATAAATCAGATGTTTTTAAAAGCACATGCTTAGCACGTAGAGCCAGCCATCTTATTGCCAGCAAATCCCACAGCCCTCCAGAGATCCGTGCAACCTACACAACCTACGAAGGACACCGGACATCACACTCTGAGCGCAGGCAGCAGCATTAAAATTGTGCTGCCAGAGACAACCCCAGGCCAAATCCTGGCTGGGAGACTCCAGAGGGACTACCCTAAGTGGCACTCCAGCCCGTAAGGGATTTTGCTGGAAAGTTAATTACAGCCTCTCCGCCTTCTGCAGACGGAGCGAGGTAGAGCCAGCCCCGGATGCGCGCTCTCGGAAGGCGAGTCGGGAGCGTATCCCTGGCGGCGTCTGATGGGAAAGCCAGAACGTCCTCACAAGCTCTGAAAGAAAAATCTCTTCCCTGATGCACAAAGGAAAGAAACAATCCAAACGCGGGCGGCTACGCGAATAACAGGTTCACCTGCGTTTTTTTTTATATATCCCTGTAGAGACACCAGCAGCTGCCCGGCGCACGCTCTCGGTTTGGGGCTGCGGGTGCTCTCGTTACCTCTTGTTGCAAGAGAATTGCAAACGTAAGCTGTGAGAGAAGGAAAGAAGCTGAACCACAGCTGACAGAAAAATGTGACAGCATAATGTGGTCAGCACAGCATCTCCCGTACTCCTGATACAAAGCGTTTTGCTTATATCCACTCATTTACAGCCCCTACCTTTATGCGATGCGGCCGGATGAACGCGAACTCGGTGCACCCACATTTACCAGCGACCAGACTCCGATTCCTTCAACGCTTCCCTTCCGAAAGGGAACGTTAAATGAGTGGCCATTGATAAAAACCGGTGTTCGTTTAAACCTCAAGCATGCAAAAAATTAGGTTTGCTCTCTAATACCTAAATTGAATAACAAGCTCTTGCTGTATACAATTTCTATTAACGCTCTGCAAAATCGAGAAACATTAATAGGGCCCACCAAAGAGCTCACAAGACTTTTACTTGCCCGCTCCGAGCATAAGGAAAAGTATCCTTAGAAAATCAAGTGCAATTAACTGTAGGTGTTAAAATTAGAGCGGCTGCATCTGATGACATCACCATAACCAAGAGATGAGCTGCACGCTGACGTCACCACTGCCAAAACGCCCTGCCGCCGACGCGAGCGCTGCGTTCGCCCGTCTGAGGTGGGGCAGCCCACAAGACCCAGAGGTGACATCGAGCGGTCTCCCCGCTCCGGGGCTGCCGTGTGAAGGGGCACAGCACATCCCTGCCCACGCTGGGCTGAAATCACGGCCGCCTCCGACACCTTCGTTTCACCTTGCTGCCGCCGTTTCTCTTTTTCAAAGACCAGCGCTTGCTCGCGGTTCTCTGGAGTGGCTGCAGAGTCATTTAAATTACAATCATTTTTAAAAATATTTTAAAATGGGGTTTCTGCAACAGTGAAATACAACCATTACGAGCAACTTTTTTTTTTTTCCCTGTGAATTTGGCAGCTTTATTTCTCGCAGTTTCTTACCACAGAAAGTATTAGCTGACATGGCGGGTGATCCCGTGAGGGAGCACTTCAATGACAGAAAAAAACCCGAGGTATGGTTTCTGTGTTAGGGGACAGATCTTGGATTTCCCCATTCGTTAACATACAGCAGAGGCACGATTTTCATTTCTCTTTCAGTCACCTTTCAGTTATGTTTTTGCAGAAGGAAACAGTTCCAGCACTGCAGGAGCCAAACGTTGGGTGACTTTGGGGGGGCCAGGATAGGAGCCGCAATTTGGGAAGTCGAGCAGCTTATTTAGGCCCAGTGCCAGCACTGACCCACCCAACCCGTTTCCTCACCGTGCCAGGTGGGGTCTTTGATAAAAGCGAGGGGTCCAAGGATTAACGTAGCTGAGCTGCACCTCGTAAAATCACCCGACATCACACCCGCCGGGTCCTGCAAACGCTCCAGCTCACCACGGCCCTGCTCACCTCACGTCTGATGTGCTCCTCCCTCATCGGCTCACAACGTTTCGTTGTTGGTGGAAACCAAAAAGTCCAAAGTATGTCATTTGCTAGAAAACCAGATGTCTCACCCAACTACAAATAAAGCTCTTCCTTCTATTTGAAGTATTTTAAAGATGCTTGTGGGGAGAAGGATGAACAATAAAATCATTACTATTGAAAAAAACTTCTACGTTAAATACTGCTTTGAAAAAACGTGACATATTTTGTTTCCAAATGCCGCTACTCCAATATTTTCAGGATTTCTGCTTCCTTTTCTCTAGCAGGAACAATTTGATGAAAATGTGACAAATTTGCAAACCCTTTTGTTGCCACTAAATCTGCATTTTCATGCAGCCTCTCTCCCCTCCATTTGACACAAAAGTGATTTTCAGAGCCTGTGTCTGTAACACACATAACCAGTCAATTAATAAGCCTTACTTTGAGGATTTCTTCACAAAACTAAACATTGAAAAAGAACCAATATACAAATTTTAGTAATTTATATTAAAAAAAAAAGTAGGAGTTGAGGGAAATTTTTATCTGCAATTTTTTCATGTTAACAGGAAAAAAAAGAAAAAAAAAAAAACAACCTAGGAATCTTGAAAGTGCCAGAAATTTTCATTTTCATGTTCAAAGTGAAGCAGTAATGGAGGGGATTGGTCTTGTACCACCGAAATCCATGGTACGAATGAGTCAGAAGTGGCAGCATGCCTAAACAAGAGGCTGAGCATTAACAGTGGAGGAACTGCTTTTGGCACTAATCAATTCTAAATATATTTCACTGCTATTAAAGAATACAAACAAGCTCAAAATAAGCTTAGTTATGGTAATAAAAAAAGCCTCAAGAGATCAGCATCCATTGGGTGCTTGTTCAACACAACATGAGATACTCAAAGCAAGGGCCTATTTCCTCTCTCAGGGGTAGTCAGTATTCTCCTGCACCTGAAATAAGGCAAATTATTATTTAGTCCATCCTAGAAATAATCTGTGCTTTAGTATTAACCGCTCTCTGTTTTTCCCTGGGCATCATCAACTCCCCACGATCTCCTTCTCCTCGCTTTCTCTCACCTTGCCGTCCGCCATCTTCTGTCAACTTGGCCAAGTTTTGGCAAGCACAGGGACAAAATTGTATTTTCTCACATAAACAAAACTACTCCAGAAAGTTTTGATTGCTTCCAGTCTAGGTTCATACACCACCTCCTACACCTAACCACTGATACAGTCTCATTCTAGTCTTTAAAAATAAATCCTCACAATGTATATTTACCCCAGCAAAAGATGAGGCCTTAATGATTCGTTCCAGTCGCTTCGTTCACTAAGGATTTGTTCCAGTTGCTTTGGAAGTCTAAAGCACATTTCTAAAACTTTCTTATTTCGCTCACGCGTTTCTTTCAAATATTGCACACATATTACAAATTCATTTTCAAAAATAGCTGATATTCTAAAATTAAAGTTGATTTATATGCTTGCATATGATCAAATCCATTCACACAATGCCGCACAGCCGTGCAGTACGTGTGATGATGCAGTGTGTGCACGTATGGGCAGTATTTCATTTACTCAGTACAAAGAGTCTTCATTGATGTTCTGCTGACCCTTTCCCGATCTATTTTGTCATCAACTTGCTCACTAAGTGAACAGAAACATTTTATTTGTTCTCACAGCAGCTCACTAGGTAATTCAGGTATCATCCCTGCATACTCACCAGGCTTCTAGAAGCATGAGCTCTCTACAGACCGCAAACCTATGAACCACAGTGTATATTTCATTTATACTGAAATACATTTAAAAATAAACCCTGTGACACTCAGGATATCTTGCAGGAACAGATTGTCTTCAGGAATAACAACCTCTTAGCCTGTCATGAAAAAAAGAGAAAATGACTGTGTCTGTGGATCTCTCTATTATGTTTTTTTAATGACAGATGACGATAAATCAGGTCCCGATCCTGCAAGCTTTAATCACACAAAATATCTTTCTTCCTGTTGTTGCCCCGGGAAGCCAGCGTGGATGCTCAGAGCGAGCGAGGATCCCTCCTCGGGTCCGAGCGGCAGAACCAGCCTCGCATTCCCTGCCAAGGCAGCTACAAGGCTCCTCTTCTCTTACTGCACAGCTTAACAAAGCTCACACAGAAAAATAAACAGCGCTACCTTGCACTACACAGTAGAAGAAAGGGCACGTTATTAAGAAGACACCACCTCTAATGCAACCGTTAGCATAATATGTAGGTGTGCAGGCTCTGTAACAAAGAAGCAGGGATGTTATCAGTGCTTTTACAATTATTTCAAAGGAGCACAACCACAAGTAGGCACGGGGTCTGGCTTGTTGCCCTTCCTAAAAAGATCCTGAGTTTCTCTCCTGTGCCACTGCAGATGGTGAAAGCTGCAGCAGCTCTCCACTTTTTCAGAAATGCTGAGTACCTCGCAGAATGAAATCGAGGATTGAAATAAAACAATGAATTTGCTCTGGTTCAAACCCTGGTTAATCCTCTGCAAAAAACCAGCATTTTCAGCATCCGCCACTAAAGATTGCCAGGACTCATCACATTCCCTGACACACGATTTGGACATTACAACACGTGGTATTTTTGTCTATAGGGCTGCCTTTGTGAGGGACCGAGCACGTTCTAGGAAACGCTCGCCATTCGCTGTAGTTTATCCATGGATGCAATCCACAGGGAATTTTCTTTTCTGCAGTTGGCCATTGCTCATTGATATACAGTTGGGTTCTCTTTCGCTTGGGCTCAATGACAAACCCTTCCTCACGCCGCTGACGCTGACGGGAGAGGCAGCGTGTCCCCGGGAAGAGCCACGACCCCATCTCAGACTGCACAGGGTGTTTTTCGTCCCCCTTGCAGCTGGCTTGACAAAAATGCCAAATAAATGAACTGTAGCGACTGTCCCCTGACAGTAACACAAAGTCACAATAATAATTGCGTATCATTCTAGCGTGCAAATTGCGTAGCGGCAATAGATTGATTCTTAGCGTCAGGATCAAGATGGCAACGTACCACAAAGAAATTCTTCAAAATTCCTGTATTTTTCATTTCAAGGCAATGCTTCGCTACCCTGCCTTCCTCTTCTGTCTTCCTCACGTCCACTACCCTCTAATCTCGAAGTTTTATCAGTAGCCCTAACGCAGTCAGTAAAAAACGCAAGTCCCTTGAGGATGCAAAGCGAGGTTATATTCAGGCCATAAAAGCAGAACGTTAAGCGCTAATTGTACAGACCAAATCCCCAGAGGCCCCCAGAAGCCCCATCTCCACCTAAACCCGACGGACTCCCAGACCCCTTCTGTAACCCGCCGAGGGAAACGGGAACACGCGACCGCGGGTGGGATACGGCTGGGCCTCGGGGACTGAGCAGCTTTCAAGATTTAACCCTTTTCACCTATGGCCATAAGCAATACACTCAATTCTGAAACTGGAAATGACGAAAAAATGCGGGTTCGTAGGCGTAAAACCAGACGCACAGCGTTCATCCCATCCCCTTTTATAAATAAACCCCTCAAACCCCCCGGTACCCGTAACCACGTATCTGTGCGGACGGTTTCGGCAGGCAGCCTGCCCCTGTTACACGGCTGACACAGCGACATTCAGACCTAACGAGCGGGTTTTTGGGGTTTTTTTTTTCGGTTCGTGGCCGGGCAGGGGGAAGCCAACGCCTTCCCTGTCAGCCCCTCCGCCCCCGGGCAGGCGGGAGCGCGCCCACCGCTGCGCCGCCCCCGACGCCTGACAGGGAACCGAGCGCCCTTCTCTCCTTTAACAGGGCGCTACATCCCACCACAGCCACGTACAGATGCTTTGCCTTGCGTGCAGACGATGGCTGACCGGACAGCCGGGGTCCCCCCTCCCTCCCTTACCGGGCTCAT
>NW_009595304.1:32761-49201 GCF_000690535.1 Cariama cristata | reverse complement strand
CATAATGATTCTATGATTCTAATTAAAAGTATATGGTCATAGAAAACAATGTTAGTAAAATGATGTTTCATTATTTTCCATGTTCTTTTCAAAAACACAATAAAAAGTATTAATAAAACCCAAGCTGTCCAGCCCCTAGTGACCTAGCAGTCCCTATATCCTGCAAAGATCGTCCCCAGAAATGTTCTTTCAAAGACGGAGAGTCCTGCTTTAGATTAGATTGCCTAGTCCTGGAGCTCACAACAGCCCTACTGAAAACAATTAAGTAATTTATACTTAGAAGCAACTGTAACCTTATCCAGACAAATACCCTCTCATTATTAGGACAAAAGAGACAGTATGTTATTTTACTTTCTCTAATATTATCTGCTACAGTGGTATTTTTTAAATTATGGGAAAGCAACTGAAAAATAACATGTTGTCTAGCAACAAAGAAAACAGACACAAACAAAATAGAAACAGAGTGAGAATTCTGCTTTTGATATTGTGTATTTCTACCTTCAGGTAAGCTCAGTAAAACTAAAACAACAAACAAGTTAAAATGAACTGGCAAATCAACCTCCCAACTGTGAATTGATACCAGGGCTCTGAGTCAGTCCAAATGTTGGAGGGTTTTTTTTTTTAATTTCAAAAACATCTGAGATTCATTAAGTTCTTCTAAGGATATTTAACTTTATAATTCAGTCTTTTAAATTTAATCATTAACGTACAGAACAAACATCCATTATTTTCCCCTTCAGCCAAATTTTGCTCTTGAATGAAAAAGCGGTAACTTTTCAATTTTATTGAAGCTACACAATGAAAAATGGTCAATTCAGAATCACAGATATCCTGATGAGTTATGTGGTTTTCTGCAAAACTTAGTATTTGTATAGAAATATATAATTTATGGCACGATAATTGCTAAATGGTACAGTCAAGCTATTAATAACAATGTTGATATAAACAAGTTCTGCATTTAACTTTGCAAGTTATGAATAGAAAAAATGATAATGAAAGAAAGGAGAAAATAACTATGTTGAGAAATACAGAATGAGTTAAGATGCACTGAAATCAGTGATGGTTATAGCCATAGTATTAAAAGGCAAGTGTTAAGGCTGAGCTCAGGGGCTAAGTGTAGTGACAGGGCCACACTGCTTACTCACTGGCATGCTCCTGGAGATACCTATTATGTTTGAATCAGCTATGCCCTGCACTTTAAATTATACTCAGGGATGTTCTTTTCTGCAATGTAGAGAAGCTCTGCCTGTGCTTGGCTCAGCCCCCTCCGAGCACCTGTCTGCCGTTGCAGTGGTCACTACTGGACCGAAAGGATGGGTAAGGCTGACAGCTAGCATGAGCCCAAAAACGCCCTGACTGCTACAGTGTCCGGTGGGCTTGCTCGGCGGGCCAAACGCGGGCCTCTGAGGATGGTGTGAACACACAGAGCTGGATCTTGGGCATCTCTGAATTGCCGAAAGCTCCTGAGACAATCTAGAGACAGTGTAAAAATGTGTATGTGTTGTCCTCAGTAAGGGGTGGATTTGAAACAAAGGACTCTTTTGGGCAAAGAAGAGTAGTGCCACTTTGATCTTTTTTTGGTGACCTCAGGAAACGTGGCTGTTTCGAAGGTACTGTGAATTCAGAAGTGCACATACTGCCTCCTTCCCCCTCCCCTGCTCCCACACACATTTACATGTACATATGCAGAAAACAAGAAAAATATTCAGAAAAGCAACAAGGAAAGAATCTTCTGCATGTTTCCACTGCAACTTGAATAGAGGTGGAGTAAGTTCCTACAAAACGAGTGCTGGAGACTTGGTCTTGCTATGTTCAATTCTGCAGCATGCCCAGGGTGAGCAGCAGAACAATACCTGAATGAGACCATTCAGACTGAGGAGAATGTGCAATCCTCACACAAAATCCCTCTAAGTTGCTGAATTGGGACTTAGCCATGTCGCAGCACTTCCAAGTTTTGGGAAAAAAAGGGGCAACAGATGTTAATCACTTCAAATTATTTTTTGCAGGAGAACTCAGAATTTCTCTCATGGACCTAGTCTTAGGAATACACTATGCTTAAAGAAATTAATGACATAGAATAAAATCATATTTTCACCTATGATTTAATTTGTTTCACCTGTCCGCTGTCAAGCCATATACTTATCTGCGGCATATAGACTTGGTGAAAATGCGTCAAGAAAGCCGTACAGTCATCTAACTAGAGATTCAGAGAATTAAAAATTATTAAAAAAATTTAAATAAATGCTCATTGACCATTACTTCTTTGAAATTTCTTCTCGATCAAGGTGTTGTTAGAAGCTGTGTGATCACCATATTAAAAGAAACAAAATTAGCAAATTGTACCCAGCCAATTAAGAACGTTACTGATGCCTTATCTTAAACAGCAGTAACAGATGTCTAAAAATCTTGTTGTTATCTAAACAACAGTAAATAGGAGGACTTTGAAGACCTAACATTGTCTTTGAATGACAAATATATTGAGCTCTGAAAGTGATTCAGTTGCAAGAAGGCCATGTCAGAAGTAACTGGTGAATGGAGTAATTTGTTGTATCATTGGTACATGCGGTGTGGGATTTGGCATCCCCATGCAACACCCTTCAGTCAGAACTAAATCCGGGGCTGTTGTACTGTTTACCCTACATCTTGAGATCTCCAATTTGCCTATTCTGCAACTGCTAGGACAGTTGCTGAAAGCCATATTTTTCAGAGTGCTGCAACTGAACTGTGAAATGGAGGTCAAAGGATGGATTAAAAGATGCAGTAGCGATGTTAGTAACTTCCTTCCTCTACTGAAGCAAACGACACAGTCTGCTCTGGGACATCATGATCAAAGACACTGTATTATTTAGGTTCTCGTGTAACTCATACACCATCATTTTCAGATAGGCAACCTAACCAGGTCACTAAATGCTAAAGCCTTATATCTATCTTTACTGAATTTAGCACCTATTTAAGCAGTAATTTAGCACTTTTTATCTAGAGGCTAAATAAGAATTATGGCAAAGAAAAGTCTGCTGGATTGAAAACAAAAATTAGAGGAAGTATAGAATGTTCCATATTGCTGCAACCTACATATCTAAAGTAAAATTTAATTTTGCTTTTGCCATAGGAAAAGATGGGGTTTTGAGAAAAGCAAGCCCAAATAAGAGGTATCCCAGTCAGTGTCTGTGCATCTGGAGAGGATAGCAAAGCAAGGAGTAAGGAGTAGCAGCCCCTGAGGAATTGTCAAGAATAATTTGCTTATCTAATTTACTTTATAGCAAGGTAATGGGCCCTGCAGACTGAAGACTGAGTCAATGAAGCAGAAAATAAATTCATCACAAGAACATAAGAGAAGAAGAACAACGAGGTTGGGTCAGAACAAAGAGTCCACTTAGCCCAGTATCCTGTCTCTGACAATGGCCAAAGCAGTTGTTTATGGAAGAATATAAAACCAGGGCAAACACATAATGATGCATCCTTGGTATATTCTTCTTTGGGGGCTGCGTGGCAAGGTTTTGGTAGCGGGGGGCTACAGGGGTGGCTTCTGTGAGAAGCTGCCAGAAGCTCCCCCCAACTCAACCAGAGCCAACGCCAGCCGGCTCCAAGACAGACCCAAGGCTGGCCAAGGCCCAGCCCATCAGCCATGGGGGTAGCGCCTCCAAGGTAACAGAGCTAAGAAAGGGAAAAAAACCCAAACTTGAACTCACTCTTTCAGACACTACCCACTGACTTCAGTAGTTGACTCTTTGCTGTTCAGGGTAGAATAAACAAACTAGGATGGGACCTATTGCTGCATACGTACAGTATTCTGGAACTCAGCATCAGCTAAGTTATCTAGTGTCATTACAAGCTTGCATATATTCAAGAAAGAACCTGGAAAATAAGCCATAAAAATTATGTAGTTCCCAGAAAAATAGAATGTATCGTCCACAGGCAATCTAGTGGAGAAAATCTCCCGGTGAGATTATTTAAAGGCATTTTGAAACAGACTGAAATGGAAATGTAGCGGGCTGAATGTGCCTAAAGTTCCCAGAAAACAGTTTAGCCCCACCAGTTATACTCCGTGCACTTCTGAGTCTTAGGACCCTGCCAGAAGAATATACAATTTGTTGGTCTCAGTGATCATCATTTTAGGAGTGGGAAATAGCACGAGTAGAATGGGCAAATGTATTTTTTCCAAGCTGCTCCAGGGAACATAAGAAACCAAACAATGTTTCTTGCTTTACTAGAGTAAGTTCCTTGCACAGGAAAGGTCCTATTATTATGCCATGTTGCTTATCATCTGCATATTGAATGAGAAAGTTAAAGGTTTAATTTTTTCTCTCCAGCCATATACTCCTAGAAACAATACAAGTCTTTAAGCCGGTCTTATTCTCTCCCTCCTGCAGAGTGGCGTCGTGGCACCTGCTGAGAGCCGTTAGATTTCAGCCCTGATTCAGAGCCCACGGCTGCCCCTGCCCACGGTGATGGAGAACTCGCTGCTGTAAATGGATTCAGCAGTGCAAAGATCATGGGAAGCTGTATCCCTTTGTTTTTAATTTCCCCCCTAAGGGCAATTTGTTCCAATTAGTGCCTCAGCTAGCAATTACTGCTGCATAGTGCTCTGACTTATTTCTGTCTGAACCAGCTGACTCAAAATCAGAGAATCTCACATGTGACGTAATATATAGCCTGGCCTAGTGCCCTTGCCATAAACAAGATCCCTTGCCAGGGCTCATGGCAGCTGGTACACAGGAATAATTTCAAACGATAGCCTTCCTTTGCTGTAAGGGCATCTGTACCTAACGCATATGAACAAAAAAACCCACCACAAATGTGTATGAATGATTTTTTTTGTTGTTACTGCCTTGTCTGGCCTGGGTGCTGATCCCTTCTCCCAGATGGGTCTCTGGCTGGCTCCAGCAGCCGGCACTCCTGGAGGGATGGCACAGTGCCGCAGGGCACACGGGTGTGAGAGTCTCACTCACAGCAGGTACCAGTGGTCTTTCTTCTGTCCTGTTTTCCTAACTAAGGACAAACCCACTCCACAGAGTCATGTAATAGCTGGTTTTGTCACATAGTTAAAAATCAAGATACACCAGTACGCACAGCTAACTATTTCACCCCAAAAGCTTCATCTGAGTATAAAATTTTAATGGTGTATTGTAGAAAGAGTCTTGTCAGAACTTTATTTGATGTGTTTCACTTTTCTGACATCGAACAGTTCATTAAAGGAAGAGCCCGTGTGCTGATGGCAAGCTAATCATGGTTAGTAATCTATTTTCCATACAAATAATCATGAAAAAATAGATGACATAAATTCAGCTGCTCATCTTCTGTTATTGTCTGAAATTGCCCTCTGCAATACAGCAAAATTTAATTTCCCAAAGGTACATTTGCCTGTAATGTCTTTGGCTACTAGATCGTGCAAAATATCTTTCAACATTATCAAGCAATGCCCCCTTATCTGAATTACAGTGTATTCATGTTCCTACCATTCTCATAAATACTTGCTAAGAAAAGTTATTAAAGAAGATACAGCTGACTGAATCTTAAAGCTTTCATTATGAAAAGGTAAACAATATTCCCTTAATGCTCTATACAAACCCCCTTTTTTAGGGAGTCCATGCTAGCACTGATTTTTTTTTTCCTTTCCTGTGAAGTTAGACTCTAACTGAGGTGAGCTGCTGGCAAGCATGCGCTTACTGCCTACAGGCTTATTAGCAAACAAGGCTCCAAATGCAAAGTGCAGCCCAGAACTCTCTGAGGTCAATGGAGAGACTGCCATTAAATTCAACAGGCTTTGAACAAATTAATCCAAGGAATAAAGTACATTACACTTGCTACGCTAGGCTAGATTTGGATCTAGATTCCTCAGTCTGTGTTTTGAATGGAAACGCCATAGGCTTCAATTAGATGAATGGCTTCTGCCAACATAAAATTCAACAGCAGCAGAGGGTTTCTGTTTTCAGGGGACTAGAGAGTCTTAAAGCTCAAGTTTTACTCTGGTATGATCAAAAGTATTCATATAACACATAAAGGATACGGCAAGTTTCATCGAATTCCTAATAATTGTTGTTAGATGGGATGAGGCTGCCTGATCCTGTGTTCTCTCCATGATTATATCTGCATGTACCTTTTTTAAGACTTCATGACACCTACAGTCATAGCTAAAGCAGTGCATTTCCTAAGTAGGCATCACTTTGCCTTCCCAATTCTGGGATAATAGCTGGCAAATGGTTAACAGGCTACACAAAAATTTAGAGTAGGAAATAGGTAGCAGGTGCATTAGCAGAGACACCTCGAACTGGACACTGCTGCCTACCAACTGCTGGGGGACGTGTTTCCTAATGAGTCGGAAGGAAGGGTCCAACGTACACTGATACTGCTTTCCATGGCACTGTATATTCTTCTTGGAGGATTCCCAGTCAAGTACAGGCTTAGCTCAACCTTACTCAGCTTGGGAACTGTGAAGGTAGGGTAAGTCATTATGGTATTGATCCGGGATAAATTTGTGAAAATATAACATCTTTGTGTGCTGTTTACCTCAGTGGAATGGCAACATGACTGACAGTATTTATCTCTGCCTTGACTAAAGCCAACAACTGATAGCACATATTCTTACTCTGTTACATTAATAAGGTCAATGGATTGTAGGAGACAATTAACGATAGATATCAAGCCAAGTGATAGTTTAGAAAAAAAAAGTTTTCTAAAAGTAGTTGCTATTACATACTAAAAATCAGAGGATTTCATCAAGACAGCATTGTTTTCAATGCTTTTGGTACACAAAAGATAGAGAATGGCTATGGCCTAGATTTTTAATTAACATTTCCTACATCTATTTTGTGTGCTTGCATTTGGATCAAATTTTCTACACATGACTAGAATTTTAGATAAATAGATGCCATAGCAACATTTAAATAGGGAGGTGATGGGTCCCATTGACAGCTCTTTTCACTACATAAAGAATGAACACTACTACATACAATAAATATTATCAAATATAGAACTTTAAAATAAGATAATACATACTTTTCTTTATTTTTAACATGTGCATATGCCTTGTACCAGTGACAAAGCAAGAATTACATGCTGTATTGGAACCTCATTTAGCTTTCTAGAGTGTTTACAGACTCAAACCTAAAATTAGTAGAACATCTATAGTTCACGGCTTTATTTAGAAGTGAGTATTTGGGAGATCTGTGGAATACAATCCAATCTTCAAATCCATAATGCAACTGGAAATTTTCATTTGGCTTTCTGTATCTTTTCACCCCAAATCAAGTGCGATGATTGTCTTTTGATTAGAGCCTTCTTAACAACTGAGAAGACAGTATCTGGACCATGCAAGGATTTCCGTATTGCAAGTATGTCAGTCACTTCAATGAGACTATTTGTGGAGTAATACAGTTCACGTGGTGTGTAAGTACAGAATGATATGGCCCTCTTCATTTATAAAAATGAACCAATCAAATGGATAATAGGACAAACACCCCTCAATATTTTCCTTCTAGCAAGAAATTATGAAGTTTGATATGCAGCTTTCTAGTCCCAGGGGAGGCACCAGCTAAGCTGTCTCAAAAGAAATTACATTGTTATCGTACAGCTTGTTTGTTGTGGCAAACGAGCAGATGTTAGTCAACTACCAGAATAATATGGCTTTGATATAATTATCTGATCTAGAGCTGCAATAGACATAAGGAATGCTGTAAAGGTGGTTTACCGCAGATTCAGTCCAGGTATTCATAGAGAAATCTGAGTTTAGTGATCTGGAGCTCTAGTACATTCATTGCTCACCACGCATTTGTAATTATTCAAGCTTACATGACTTATGTTAGGAGTGACTGTATATAGTATTTAATCTAATCTCCCATCCTGAAAATATTTCATAGCAACTGTTTTAATGACATGTTGCTGTTAACCTTGTAGGACTCTGGTGGCTTAGTTTCTAGCCAGTCTGCTTCTCTGGACTGTTTCACCTGAGTTTCTTTTAAGTGATATTGTTTTAATTTGAAGTCACTTTAGATTTCTTATTAAAGAGAAACTTGAAAGTTAAGATGGATTTTTTTCATTCCCTAGAAGAGGCTAATTCTTACAACTAGCCAGCAGTCATAGCCTGATCCCCAGCCCGCATCTGACCAGAGAAACATGCTGCATCTGGTCTAAGTAAATTCTTACTGTTTTCCAAAGTAGATTGTTCCTGACTAAGACCTTAAATGATCTCACAAGTATTAACTCTTTTTTACATGTAGTTTCTGATCTAGGACAGACCAATGGCTTTTTTTATCATTTGAGTGAAATCATCTACTTGAACTTGCTTCTGGTAATTACAGCCCTTTAGGAGGATGCAAGGGAGGAAGTGGTGGTCTGCTGAGGAGATGATGTCTGTTAGCTGCTCTCTGATACCCTAGGCTGATGGTGTTGGGGCGACAAAGCAAAGCTCCCCGGGTTGATGGCATGATAAACTGTGCCAGGCACAGTTGCTGAGAACTGGTGACATCTTTAAAGAAAGGTCCTGCTGTTAAATGCCGGGAAAAGGCAATTCTGTAAGAGGCAGGCAGAGTACAGAGGGGTGTCCTTGTCTGTTTTTGATTCTCCTAGCCAGATGAAAAGCGTTTCTAGCCTGGAAATGCACTCTACAGTCACATCGTAAGTCAGGACCCTCCGCTTAGATTACAGGGAACCTGAAAACAGGGCTTCAGCACGGTTAATGGAAATGCCAAAAGGTAGATTTATCTACACTGTTCCTGTCATTGCACTCATGCCTCCTGAAACATGCATTAGCTTTTCAGTGTCTACAAGGTCAAATCTTGAACAAAAGGAAAGAGGACATTATTGAAGATGTTCTTGAGCCAACGTCACAGGCATGTTTGGTGACAGCACACTCAGGTGAGAGAAATGAAGTCTTGAGGTTGGTTCTGATTCATAGTGGGAAACTTTCCACTGGTCTAATCATGTAGGGATCAAAACTAGCTCTTAGTCCTCTGCTGGGTAATGAAATAAATGACAGAAAGCACAAGACTCCCAAAATACAAGGGAACATCATCAGTACCACATTGTACATCAGTAAGTTCCTGCAGTTGCTGTGTTTGTACAGGACATTTTGAAAGCATACAGAGGTCAGAGAATATTCAGGTCAGATACTATTCCTAAAGTTGCACTTAAAGTCTCTAGGAAACTGGTGGTTGCAAGCAACGGTCTGAGGATATATGGCTCTCTTTGGCTCCATTAAGTGAGCAGGTTCATAGCTTATAGCAGAAGTTTGATCCTGACTAGAAGAAGGAGATGTAAATGAGAATTAGTCCTTGATCTGTTTGGTTCCCCAGCAGTATGGCTCTTCTGATCACCTGGCTGAAAGTGAGAGAAGGATCTCACATACCAAAATCTGAATTAGTCCATGTACCTGGAGAAGATTAGCATAGAAAGAGATGGGAGCAAACTTTACCTAAAAACTCTTTGATACTACTGTAAAGAAGTAATACACCTTCAAGTAGCTCCTTATCATTCTCCATTAACTTCCTCAAAGTTGAAACATTGGATAAATATTAAAAAATTAACCCAAATGATGCATATAATTTTCTTCAAAGAGGGTGGCACTGTTCAAAATCAAGAAGCCTGACACCACTATTCACAGATGAAAAAACATATCCCTTTTGGAGTATGGGTCCCTGAGGACTGTCAGGTATCATATATTCACACAACCCTCTGGGCTCATTTGTTTAATTATTTGGGTAGTTTGGTTTATGGCCATGCAGCAAAAGCACTAAATAAAGAGCAACTTATGTAGTCAATTATATGCAACATTAAAATCAAACAGAGGTATACAAAATAGAGAACTTACTTAAACATATATAATTATCTTTACCAAGCACAACAAATAACAGGAGATAAAATCCGGGCTACAATTATCTGGCTCAGTTAAATTATATATTATAGCAGCTTCAGACTTCTTTAAACTAATTACAAAGGTGATGATATAATATGCCTGTGATGCTGCTGTCACTGAAGATTGCTCTTGCAATAATACAGTTCTTACTTCTTCCTCTCTTTCATTTTATAAATGTGAAGTAAGCAGGAGTAAATAATTTCACTAAGTAATACAAAATCTGTGGAAAAAATTGGGTTACTTCTCTGATGTCATCATAACATAATAACAAGTAAATGTTATTATGCAAAGTATGTTGCTCAATGCTTAGATGCTTCTGTCATGAGAACCATATTCTGCTTAAATGACAGAAATATTACCTATTCTATTTCTTCTATAAAATATGCAATAATATAAAAGGTTTTGGTTTGACAATGTGATTACAAGACAAAAATGCTTGATGACGAAGCAAATAACATACCTGCAAATACTGGTAAATGTCTAAATGGGAATGCATTTTAGAGCTCCAGATCCTTTAGACCGTGGACACTTGTCCTTAGTTTTGCGCTGGTGGCTGCTTTGTGACTGCACAACCACCACATTTAATGCCTGTGAAGGTAAATAGAATTGCTTTGGTTTGTATGGCACCAAGATAGTTTGTCTAGACTGTAAAAACTGCACGGATCTAACTACATTTAAGATGTTTACCTAGTTACAAAAGTAAAACCCTTATGAACGTGTTCAGAAGGCACAAACCATGCAAAAGCTCCTTATGCTTGTATCAATACATTACCATATTAAACTAAACTAAGTTTTGGGTTGGTTGTACCATCATATCTACTCCAGGAAAAGAGAAATTAAGAAAATTACCCTCGCTCACCAAAGAGGTGATCCCTAACTGCGTGTGTATTCCTTGTACAGAGTAAATCACTAATGATTTGTTTAAACAAATGCATTTTGCTTTGCATTGAAACAGATCAGGAACACATGGCTTCAACTCTTCTCATGCAGACATGGTCTAAATAATAAACTCCCTATAAACCGTGTTAAACAGTCACAATCTTTGCAGGAATTCTTCAGTGTTTGTCATTTGGAAACATGGCCTAAGATGCAAAGCTGCTACCCAGACAGGTCTGAGCCAGCTCACATCTAAGTTTTGTTCTTATCCTGTAAAGACAGGGGAAGGTTACAGAGTTCTTGCTGGGATATGAAGTTTCCAAAATACGAGGCTGCCCATGTATGCCGTCAACATTCAGACCCACAGTACCATTTAATTTACCATCATGAACAAAGAATATTCCATGAAGTGGTAAACTGAATCTCATTTCTCGTTGTGCAAGCTGCTGACAGTTCGGAGGAAATCCAGATGTATTTGCATGGAATAAACTTCTGTAAACATGTTCTGTGCTCCAGCAAAGAAATAAATGTCAAGGTAAGCTTGGCAAGCGACAGAAAAGGATGAGTCATATTTCTCCAGTTTCATTCCAAAGATGCTATCTTTCACCTTCCTCAGTACTGTAGTCACAAGACTGACAATGTTTCTGCTCCTTTATGGGAAACAGTATTCAAACACTGTGAGTAAATGATTTAGTGGAGCCCCACAGTCATTTTTCACCCATACTTTGTTTTCATTACCAAAATCTGGAAGGAATAAGTTTCCATATGCAGCAATCAATATGCAATTGTCTGTCTAAAATGTTTGTAAGTCACTCCTCATCCATGCTTTTAGCTGATATATTTACATTAAAATATATAGGATGAAGTCATTTTATGAAAGGCTTCTTGTTAAGTAATTAATGGAAAATGTTATGTCCATTTTGCAAAAGAAGAAACTGAAGCAGCATCACTAAGACCACATTTCGAAGCAATTATCAGCTTTGAGTTGGTTAACTTCTGATTAACCAAACTGACACGTCTTGGAAACTCATTTTCAAGACTGCTATGCGTTCTTGTTTCAATTAAAGTCAATGGGATCTGTATGCACCTAGCAGGTCTGAAATGCAGGCCAACTACTCAGAAATCAAGGAATTAGGAATGAAAAGCCACTTTTGAAAAGATTTGCACAAGATTACATGTGATGTCTGGGACACAGCCCAGAACTAAACTAGTTCTCAGTCCAGAGAATTAACAGAGTAATTATCATTCCTGCTTTTCCTGCTAATGCTACTGATTAATACTAGTATTTTCCTAAAAGAAGCACAGAAAGTACTTCTGTCTAGCTCATCCCCGTTCCCTATTGGTTTGTTAATCCGACCGCACCTAACTAGTATTTTTTCTCTGGAATGATTAATTATTCTTACTGTAGTGAACAAAAGTCTGTACATGATACAAATATTGTGATATTAAATGGAGAATCCAGCAGTTTATAAAAGGTTTTCAGCTGAGTTTTTCAGTGCTTTATGCTAATCAGATCTTTCAGGTGAAACTTTATGTATCATGTATTCCTTTCGTTTCATGACCTAAGGTGTTGCCATTTCTGTTTTCAATTACATTTTTTAAAAACTGAAATACATATGAGAGTTTAATGTTTACAAAAGCAATTCAGTTTGAATACTTACATGCCTAATATCCCAGGATTCTGACTTTTTTGAGACTATCCATGTAAGGTTTTTAGATAAAGAGGTTCCAGATTGCTGTTTATTAGAAATTACATTTATTCTTGGCCCTATTCTCCTACCATTACTCATGCAAATACTAATCCTTGAAAATGCAGTGGAAATGTTCTAATGACATGGTGTTATTCTGCACAATTAGCATTGCAGAATACAGCTAGGTTCATTTTTTTGTGGTAAATTTCTACCTAATCCAGATGATATAATCCAGGTTACATTTGGATTATAAAAGCATTTGTGGTCTGTTGAATTCACCAGCAGGCTGGAGATTTCTAAGCATGTCAGTTTAAGACTATATAAGTACAAATAAAGCTCATCATTTACAAAGAAGGTGGAAGCTATGCTTTAATGCATTCTTGATTATTGCTTACGTACAATATGCATGCTGATGCACAGAGAAGACATTTATTTCCATGCCAATGAACCACACCAAACCTATTTTGAAAAGCAAAGTCACCACATTTTCATTCAGTTCTGCCTATTGTCTGTCATAGCCAAGTGCAAGAAAGAGAAGTATCCTGAAAATCCATACGGAAACCTTATGGCAAGCATCTCCAAGCTAGCGATAGAAACATTTCCAAGACATACATCTCGGTGCTACTGCTTTAGAAATCTCCCAAAATCGGGTTTCTGTATTTGGGAATGATTTCTGTTTTCTCTTGGTTATGAAGAAATCAGAAAGATTTCTTACAACACTGGCCCTGGGAGCTTCAGTTCTACCATTCTCAGGCTCCATAAGTAAGTAGAGATGTGCAAGAGGGAACTACTAAAAGCGAGAGTTGCAGTTTTGGTTCAGAGCAGCTCTGATCTTACCTGCATGGATTCATTCAACTTTCCTTGATCCACACTTTGCAATGTGATTCCCTCAGCTATGCCTGTGCACATCTGTTGAAGTGACAGGGGTGACAAGACCCCTGGAAACTATCAGGCCCTGTATGATAACAGCCAAATAAGATCTTCCCTTACATCTTCTGTCCCTCATCACCTTCTTCCCAGACTACGTCTCATATATCTCTTCCTTTGCACTTCCGTATGTCAGTTGCTATCAGTTCCCTGCTTCCAGCCACTCTCTCTGACGGTATCTTTATCTTTGTTTTTCAAACATTGGAAGAAACAGGTAAGTGATTTAGACCTGTCAAATCCACACATACTGCGTAGTCGTGCCCTGTAATCATGAGATGTGTTTATTGTGTCCTCCCTCTGTACTTCTTCCCCAGTTACTCAGTCTCAGATCAGACTTTCAGGGTGGAACTCATCTCTCCTGACTTCAGACATGAACCCCTGAGCCAGCCTCCCGTGGTTCTGCCTTACAGAGGAAAGAAATAGGTGCTTGGAGACATGATTCATCTCATGCATTTTAGGTTCCTACCTTTGGATGAAACTACTTGAATCTTGGAAGACCCTCTTTCTTTCCACTGCCTAGAAGGGTAGTCCAGATAACTAGCTCAACAGCTGATAGCCCCATTTGAGATACCTACATTTGGTCAGACAGATCTTTAATTGTCCTACCCCATGTAGACTGGAGGAAGCCAAGGGGAGTTTGAAATAGGGAGACAGTGAAAACCACAATTCCAACCCTAAACAGAAAAAAAAAAAAGAGTTGGCAGTACCAAACAACTATCTGCTGTTCCATGTTTTTTCATGTAATTGACCTTTTTAAGTTGGCAATTTGTATGTTATACATAAACCAGAATTTCAACAAAATCCAAATCAACAGAGACTGTAATCCTCAAAATGATCTGATAGAAAAAACTTTTACGCTACAGGTTTGGCTTGATGCTTTAGATGTTACAGCTGCCACTCTTCATCCAGTTTCTGAACACTAAAGATTGGCTTTATGGCCATGCAAGCACGGAGGTGAGGAATCATAAGAAAAATAAGCATGCTGATTCACATGAAAAGTATGTGCCAAATAAACCCTTAAATCATTTTATGCAGCCTGTCATTCAAACATATTTGACTGTCATCCAAATTGTTGGAATTGTCTTTCATACAGAAAAAAAAATGTTTATTTTTAGGATAATTGGAAAAGCAACAGATTATCTTCAAATTAATTAATAGGTCAAATTGTTTTTATAAGCTTAATACTATTTTCCATTGCCCCTCCCTCCTTAACACCTATCTTTGTTGCCTCATCATTCACATACTTTATTTTTTTGCGTTTGGGTGAGTCATGAAATGCACATTACGATAAGTATATCATCTCTGCTTCCTCTTCATATTAACTCAGCGGCATGATTCACACCATAAACCTCTGTTACTTTTTCTATCCTTTGTTGTTCATAACCTTGACTCTGTTAACAGCAACAGTACTGCTGGAATCACATGTTTTTACTTCAAAGCTAACATAAAGGTTTTATCTGCTTTACATTCTATAAATTCAGTCTGGCACATTTTTTCTATTACACCAGTTATTCACATGAAATGACAAATGTTACTGTAGTGCAAGCTGAAGAAACTCACCTTATATATGAAGGTGATATTTCCCCTATATGATGCTATTTAACTGATTTATTTGAGTTAATTAAATATTGCACAGGATATTTAAGAAGTTCTTTCTTTCTTTTACAGCTTAGGCCACAATTTCAAGCTCAGCTGGGACTGCTTTCCAGTGCCATGTTAGAAAATTGATGCACCCTGTATGTGAGACCCAAACGTAATCACACTTGGGGCTTTCTTGCCCAACCCCAAAGACTATACCTATATTCACACCATCCCTGAAACCCACGGTATGTACTTTGCTTCTCCAATTTCATGTGAGTAACAAATGAATTTGCAATAGTTCTGAGACTGTAGTGGTTGATGATCCTGACTGAGAGCAATTACGTGTGTGTCAGTAAAGCAACATGTAGCTGAGACGTAATATTCTAAAGATAGTAATACATCGTTATGTGTGCTTGTGGCTGAATAGGAAGGGAACATAAGAACTTCCTTAAAAGGAAGTTATTGGAAAATTAAACAAGAAAAGCAACACAATATGAGTTTTTTTCTATGCAATCATTTCAGAAACGGGAGGCTCCATCTTGAAATTAAATCACTGATTCACCGTGTACGTGAGCTCAGAGGAAGACAGAATGATTAGAAGTCACTGGTTAATGATGAGGTGGAGAGAAAATGGTGGGATCTTTCGGAAGTGAACAGAAAAAGCACAACACATGCTGTAGGAGCCTCTGAAAGCAGAAAGATAACCTTTTTCAGCTTCCAGCCTTAGAAAATACAAGCAAGTACAGAGACTGTTTCTTGTAGCTACAGGGGGTGCTTCTTTTTTTTCCTGGAAACAAATGATTTCAAATAAAATATTTTGTCCAGTGATAACCAATAACCAGTGGCCTGCCTTTCCATTCACGGCTGAATCCATGGCAGATTTACTTGGAAGGGGCTTTGTAGGGAAGCCATGCGGGAGTATATACCATGAAGTTGTTAAGAGATGGGGGGAGCAAGGAGGGGCAGGTGGGGAGTGGTGGTGTAGGAGACTGGGAAGCTTCCTAAACTGACTTCCTCCTTGTAAATCTTTATCTGTTACTCCAATGGGACAAGACCTGCTGAATGCAAACCTGCTAAGATAACCAGATTGAATAGCGCTAGACTAGTTCTCAGTCCAGCCCTAGACCAGGAAATTGCATGGCAAATTGAGTGAGGTCTTTTTCACTCATGCAAATGGCAATCTTACTGCTAACTTCAGCAGGTCAAGATGTGTACATTAATTAAAGCACCTACGACTTGCTCTTTAAATGTCTTATTTGACCACAGATCTTTGAATATCTTTGGTAGCTATTTCACTCATGATGTTCAAACAGCACTAAAACTTAATTTTCCATTTTCATTCAAGGATGGAAGTTGGAGTAAGTTTTGACATAATTCAAATTTCTATGGCTAATTTTAATATTAAGATTAAACAAGGAAGCAGTGTACTACTTGAAAAGCTCCTTTCCTTGAAAATCTGGCTTCACAGAATCACAGAGTCACAGAATCGATGAGGTTGGAAGAGACCTCTGGGAT
>NW_009595304.1:20909-32407 GCF_000690535.1 Cariama cristata | reverse complement strand
ACCCCTCCTTCCTTGCCCTTCTCTGTACTCCCTCCAGCGCCTCAAGGTCTTTCTTATTGTGAGGGGCCCAGAACTGGACACAGCACTCGAGGTGTGGTGTTTATAGCATAAAGCTGAATAAAGAGACCAGGACAATCTAAACACTCGCTGTCCTGCTTACAGCTGAGAACTAGTGTACGCTCATTACAGAATGGTTAGTTGTTCTGGTACAGCTCACCTATCTGGAGCTTTGTTCTTTCTTTTTCTTTCAGGATGACCACTGCCTGCTCAGCCTGGCTTCAGAGAAGCGCAGCGTGCAGGACCAGCTATTTCCATATCTATGAGCCAAACTGCCCCTGTGGACGCCTCACCGGCCTGTCCCACAGCCACCCGTGCTGTGGCGGGCTGGGCCCTCCTTCCCTCCCCAGGTGGAGACGCCATGTTCTCCCACCCACGGCCCCAGCTCCTCCGGCGCTCAGCCACCGCTCTGCAGCAGGTCTGACTGGATCCGATGTCTGCCAGAGACTGCCCTTCAGCAGCCAGGCCCGAGAAGGGAAGCACAGTGACCAACAAAGGCTTCTCCCAAGCAAAATATGACTTATTCATATTTTGAGCACTCGAGGAGAAAAATGTTAACATGAGACGAGACAGTGGCTCACTCAAAAGGCTGGCAGGCCTAACTCTTCCGTGGACCCCCCTTTCTGGATGGAAATGCCTCTGAAGAACTTAACTTTTCTTAGCTTCAGAGCACATACCTTTTTTATAATCAGGCAGCCTCTCTGTTTTCTGTGTCCACGAGTTCCTCTTGCCAAGCTCATCTGGTGAAGAAACTAATGGACACTGGAAACATTCCTCTGACTGCCCTGCTTCGTGTACTGCACGCTGCACATCAGCACGAGAGGAGTCCCTGTTTCTAAAACTGAACTGTCTCTTTATTAACAGCCTCATTTACCGGGACACTGCACTGGCAAATCAGAGGCACACGACTTGCCTGGCTGTGCTGCCTCCAAGCTCGGCCTTCCTGCAACATGTGCTCTTCCCTCCGAGCTCACCGCAGGTAAGATCGTCTGTAAGTACGTGTAGGTGGCTGCCTGTCTACTTTTATGCTGATTATTGCACTGGGAATCTGGGGAAAACTCTTGAAAGAATTTATCTCCTTGCTGCCTTGAGAGACCATGTCACGTAAAAGGCACATGTAATATTCAAAAAGAGGATGAAGTGTCTCTCAGGATCTCTATAGTCGATTCTAGAACTGTTTAGAAATCTTCTTGGTTTGTGTTTCTTTTAATTATTAGTTGGCAAGAGATCAATTATTCTATAATTTGCACTCAAAGAGTAATCTGGAAAGTATTCATAAATGCAGATGAATCTTTTTAAGTAGTGTGTGTATATATATAAAAGTCAAACCCCCTATTTAATTTTGTGTGTTTTAAAATTCTGCACATTAAATATGAATGGCATTATCTAAAGATATAATTTAGTGATTTCTTTTTCTTAAAAACAGTGACTATTATCTTGGATCAGGAAACAAATTCAATATTTCAGAATATAGACTATTTCTGAACACAGAAAAAATTGGGTGGGACAAATATTTGCTGCATCTTGTATTACTTGTAGGGAGTAGTTGCTTTCCTTGTGTCACTGCAAATGATATAAACATGTTATTACTTGCTTGTTGGCATACAGGCTAGAAATAAACTTATTATCTATTTAATATATGCCCTTCCTGCTGGATCTCAGGTTTCTGTCCAGTGAGTTCAAGAGTTACTCTCAGCTTTTGGGCTACAAGTTAAATCTCAGCCCCACAAATGTCCATGGTAGGTTTGCCATTACATTAATTGGGACCAAGATTTCAGTCAATGAGTATTTCTTGGAGAAGACCTTAAATACTGTGTTAAAAATCAAATGAGAGAAACCTCAACTTACAAGTATGTAAGGCATTCATTTCTATCCTAATGTAAAATGACTTGGTCAATACCCAGAGACAGTTAAATTAAGCCTAGTTAGAGCTTTTACTTGCTGCTAAAAATTCAGCAACTCACATCTAGAATAGATTTTGGTTTTACTAAGAGAGAAACAGACTCCAGATACTTAGCTTGTGACATAGATATGATTTATTTTAGACCATGCATCAGTCTAGAGTAGGTGGCTTAAGCTGCCAATGTCAAAGGCTGGTTGTCTTAGAAGCCCTTCTAATTGTACTAGAAGGTTATGCATCAAGTTACGCATAATTGTGCATAAGGTTCTGTGGACAGCACAACACGCAGGCATTTTTCCTGACAAAACAGACGAATACATTAGCCAAGGATTTCTATCTTAAAAAGCAGTATGTTGCTTCAGTGACAGTTGCTCAGTAATGCTCTTTAGCTACAGAAATTCAATTGCCACTTGACAGCATGAAGATTAGTAACTTCTTAATGCACGCAATGACAGCATCTTGAATTTGGAGCTTCCATCAATAATACTATAGCCTATGTGTACTACATGATAATACACAACATTTCAGAGATGCTATACCCCTTACCATTAGGCTTTCAATTGGAACAGGAAGAAAATAATACAAGCTCACTACATAAAAATACAGTCTTGCTATTTCTGCGTACATTTTTCAACACAAAAGCAAGCTCAGATCATCGAAGTGGTGAAGAGAGTGTTCAGTGCAGCACCCAGGCTGCGCAAAACCGGCTTTAAGCCAACTTTATTTTCTCCTGGTTGTGGAACCCTGTTGGGGCTGGTGTATAGCAGAGAGTTTAAAGGCTAACATAGATGCCAGCCGTCTCAAAAGGGCTATTTTAGTAGCCAGGATTATTGGGGCATAAAGGAACTACAAAGCCCTTGCTCTCTGACTGCCTTGTGCCAACAGCATGCAGCGAGGGAGCAACAGAAGATGCTTACAGCGTATGAGGTTTTTGCAGTTCTCGGGGAGTATCTTTCTGACCGACTCCTCTGGGATCCCGGACTCGCACAGATCTGCCCCGGTTTACCAGTGCACTGGTGTTACAGTTTTAGGGAGACAGCTGAAGTGCTGCAGATTACATTTTAAAGACGTGATGCTGACAAATTAAGTTCAGTCTTAGCAGGGCCCTTCCAAGTGGCAGCTCTCCAGGGCTGGACAGTTATAGCAGTAACTTCTATAAATCTTTTCAGAAGCTCCTTGGGCTTCAAATACTTCCAACATTTCGTCATTCCCTTTAAACAGGGAAACCTGCCCAATCCCTTTTTGGAGGTCAGCATAATTGTACTCTCAGAAAATAATAATAATAAAAAAGATTAAAAACCAGAACACTGTAGTTCACACTATGTGATAGAATTAGTTAATTCTCACAGTTAATACAATGGCTTTCTTAGATGCACTCCTGGAAATTTATGTTGATGCAAAGAAGTGCAAAAAGAGCTTTTAAGAGATTTGTTTGGGACTTGTCTTTGTAGCTGGGGAGTAGTTTAATTTCAGCTATAAAGCCTCTGCCAAGCTGTGTACATGTCTTGCTGTACAGTGTGCATTTCTGTATTTAAACATGTCCCAAACAAAACCAACTGGACAAATGTTTGTGTTGCTTTACATTGACTGCTTTTTCCTCCATCATATTTGCTTGCTACTGCTATCCCTGTTAATTAGCATTCTGGAATATTTTGGAGGAAACAAATGTGAATACAAGTGTCAAAGAAGTCTCTTTTATCTACAGCAATAAAACTGATCCCGTTACTACCGCCAGAAGCTCACAGCACAGCTCACAAGACAGTAGGAGCTATATGCTCAGGCAGCTGGATACCTCCATGAATGATTAAAAGAAAGTATCACTGTTTAAAAATGAAAAATCTCCAGTGAACTCACACTTTACAGTAAAGCCTCCAATGAAGATATGCTTTTTTTCTGTCGTGACTAAAGTTACCATGATAAAATTTAGCATCCATCCTCACATACTGAATGTATAACAAAACAAAAAAAAAGAAATCAGAGAGAACCTGGGACAATTTTGCATGGATTCGGAGGAAGAAGAGAATCAAACGGATGAAGACTCAAAAAGAAAATGAAAGGAAATAACAGTCTGGCAGACTGAACAAAAGCGATGGACTGCGTTTGGACCCTGTTATGTTTCAGACTCTCAAAATACTTTCACTTGGCAAGGCACTACACTGCCTATCACTCTTAATTTATTTTTTACACTGACGCATGATGAAGGTGATTTTGGTCTTCACACAAGGTCTTAATTTAATTAATTCATCTCACACAATGTCCTCTCCATTTCCTACATGGCTAAAAGGAAACAGATTTAGTGCCATTTATACCACCTTAATTGAATACTCATATAAATGTGCTGCTGGATTTATACCAAGTTTTCAGTAAGGTGAAAATCACAAAAAGAGGAGATCCAAAGGACTACTGGACATGAGAGACTTTTCCTAAAGCATAAATTGTTGTAAATTCGTCATTTCTGTTTAAGGAACATCTCTTGATTTCTACTTATAGGTGTGATCTCAAAGATGAACTTTGTGATTACTAAAAAGAGAAACATGCTATCTGGGAGAAAACAGATTGTAAACCCCCAGGAGTGGCTGTGATGCTGGCGTGGTTGCCATTTCAGGGCTAGTGAAGGCCCAAGGCCAGTGGAGGTAAGGCCCTTCCGGGCAAAGCAGGCGGGAACTGGAGGATGGAGCTGAGCGGGGTGACGCCTCTCAGAAGCAAACAGTGGTGGTGGTGGTGGTCCTGCACGGAGAAGACCGACTGTAGCAAAGAGCAGGGCCAAACCAAAAGAGATCAAATTGCTTTAATTTTAACAAGCAATCAATTATGTATTAGGGCTTTTTTGAGGGTGAAGAAATTGTATGTGCTCCTACAAACTAAAAGATGCCCATGTTTAACAGTCTCGGCGTGGCTTGCACAGCACCTGAAAAAACAAAGCCTATGTTTAAGAAAGGAATACTCAGAAAGCCAAGGTGCAAGGCCTGTGAGGAAAAAGGGGCTTTGCCTGCTACAGTACTCTAAATCATTTCCAGTATGCTGTGCCAGATAATCATTGCGGCGCATGTAAGTTGTACCAGTATGATCTGACACATCAAGAGGCAAGCAGGTTACATCAGTCATCTTGATCTTATCGGAACACAAAACTCGTGTCTCTTTTTTTTTGTTCAGTGCATCATTTCCCAAACTCTTTTTCTTGTGTTCCTTTCCCAGATGACCTTTTCCATTCATTCCCTGCTAATTCCTCCACGCAATCTGCATGTCCCAGCATAATTCCTTTAGTTCATTATCTGCCGCCTGAGCATGACCCCAGAATTTGTTTAGCTGTCGTTCTAGTAGCCTGAAGGCTATTTCAGTCATGAAGAGAGCAATTCAGTTGCCTAATTTGGGTGCCTGATGCTATTTGAGAAGCTCTGGGGTATCTATCTAAGCCACCCATCAGAGCTGATAACACAAAATCTGTGGGAGACCTACACCCTTGTCAAGTGGCAGGTAGAGATGAGGGCAGATGACCTTCGGTTTCATGTCAAGTTACACAAGGTGCCTACATTTGGCTTACTGGATTGATCCTCAACAGCTGATCATAAACGTATTATTGTGCTGTGGAAGGTTCAGCTTAACTATAAACCAATATTTTCATGCTTGTTAACTTTTCCTAGTGCAGTACATCTCTTCTTGTAGTCTGTTTTCTGAAAAGCAATTAACAAGTAATTATGTTCCACCTCATCTCAAGCTCACGTAAAGGAAACTGAAGTACAGGAAGCTAGAATAATGTTCAGAAGTAAACTGTTATTTACAGTTTTATTCATTTGCCGTATTAAACATATGCATCAATCAGTTTCTAAGCTTGGTTTTCAGTAGCCATAGAAACTGAAGAAGACTAAAAATGGCATCACTTACTTCCTTTTTCATTTATTGATCTTGAAAATAATTCCTGAATCTGCAGTGCTGTATTACATTTCATGCACAATTGCTTCCACTCTAGTTTTATGTTGAGTACTGCATATGACTTAGAAACATTATCAGGTACCTCATATTTTAGCATTTGGTATTAAAACTGCATCAATGGTTCAGTGGGGTACTATTGCTTTGTTTCATTGCACTAAAAATCAAAAATTGCTTTCCTTGGTGTCTCTGTCCACCCTGTGAGTAGATGTTTTCATATACTGTGTTCCTATTTTATAGTCCTACCGTTTTTCATTGCTTGCCACGTACCCTCCTTGGCTGCTGCTGAAAATGATGTTTGCAGGAGGAAATAGATGGTAAAGTACTGATGCTAGAAAAATACTTAGCACCTCAAAGCTGTTCCTATGGCAACTGAGCCTACAGAAGTACTCAAACATATATGAAACCTTATGTAGTTTTCAAGCATAGCGTTTTTGCAAATGCAGATCATTATACAAATACCTTATTATACCTTTTTTTTTTTCTGTTAAACTTCCTAGACATGCATGAAAATGTGTTCAGTATTTTTAGGAACAGACTTCTTTTGATATCATGACTAAGTCATTACTTAATTATGCTTTTGGGATGCCAATTGCCATAACCCATTACTACTGGATTTACAAAATTAAATCATGTTAATATTAAAAAAAGGAGATATTAGTCATATATATTCAAGTACGTTATCTTGAATAACTTAAGTTCTTAAATGAAATGTGGATGTATGTACCTAGGATTAAAAACCTCCTTTATTTTTCATACTAGAAATATATAAGTCTAGTTATAAAATTAACCTTGTATGTATTTTCTTGTATGAATTACCTCCACTTTCTGAAACAGTCATTGGAATACATGAGAAAGTCCTGGTCCGGTCCAGGAGCTTGACATGAAACTTGAGGTTTGCCACTTATGCCTGGCACACATGTGGTCGAGCCCCCCCCCTCTGCCCGATACCAGGGTGCAGCCTGGTCCTGCTGGGTGCAGAGGGGACAAAGCAGCGAGGGCAGGGCAATCAGCAGTTCTGTTTGCTACGAGGTAATGTCTTCCTTCACTAACACACCTCCTTGCATACACAGCACTTAAATACACAGAAAAATAACCATAGGACAAACGGTAGGGATGATGCAGGCTGAGGGTGATCAATCGTTGCTCCAGTGGTAGCTGGAGTCTTAGCAGCAGCAATTGTGGTACCATGCATGTGCACCTGGCTTTCCTGTAGATGCATCCCTGGTGCCTGCACGCCACTAGCCCGCAAGTTTGAGCCTTTTCCAACTAACTTGTATGTGGACAAGGGTGTGAGAGTACGGGTCCATGATCCAGCCATACCACCATCTGTCCAGACCCCACTGGCACACTCCATGTGAACCATCCGGCGGCATGCTCAGTGAGAGGCCCTTCTCTTGCAGGTTGCGGGAAGGGAATTTTCCACATTAATCCATCTCCAGAAGCATATTTCCTTCCATGCTCTTATGAGATTTGCTGTTTTCCAGCACAAAAGATCTTTGCTCTGCATCTTTAGCTTTTCTATGCACCAAGCCTTTAAAATTTATGCAAGTAAAAAAAAAGTTTCTCTTATGCTTCAGTTGGTCCCTTGTCCTGAGTTGTTTCCACCTCAATAACTGACTACTAAAATTTAACATTCAAATTCTTCTTCCTGGGAAATACAGGCAAGAATCTTGTCAGTAAAAAAAAGAATAGCCATGCAAGGAATTTCATGATACAATGATTTTAAAGTAGTAATTACTTTCCTGTGTTCTTCTTTCTTAGCCACTGAAGAATTCACCATCAACAGGGTCTTACAGGCTTTCTCCTAGGACCATCTTTTATTAATATAATTCAAATATAAGAAAGTAACAGAACAATCCATCATCCTGCATCACTGGAGTCCTTAAAATAATATTTCAGGCTGTGTTTCTGGCCTGCCTCCCACTTGAGCCTGAGTAGGGGACTACGGTCACCTCCAGTGTGGTCAAAGAGACCATGTACATACCATTCTTCACTGAACGCCCCACACGAAGGGACCTGGATTACGGTCTGTCACAGAACTTTGTCTGCTTTTGGCTATCTTCTTACAGGCTGTTTTACTGCTACTGTCCTCAGCTACCATGATATGACACAGAGGAATGGGTAATCCTTAGAAAGATTTGTCTGGAAATTGAGAAAAAGAAGATGCCACTTGCCATCCTCTACTGCCACAAACCTGCATCAGAAATATATCTATACATAAAAAGCAAGTGACCTTAAAAACCAAGGTTTTGTTTTATAAGTGTAAAGCAAAAGTGACATCCAGTGGCCTGCAAATCAGAGAGATTGTTTGGAGTTCATATTGCAAAAGCACGGCAGAATTTTTCAAAGGCAATTTCATCTTCTTTGCTGACTTCCATGAATTTGCTTTTCAGTAGCCTCTTTTATAAAGTTATAATTTGACTTAAAAAATAAAATATTTGTGCTACGATGGTGAACAAGTTTGGTTTGAACACACAAGGTTTTCAATAACACTGCAGTGAGTAAGAAAACATTTAAAGATTGTGTATAAGGTCAAGAAGGAGAAAGGTTAACTTCAAAAGGATTTGAATACTTCATTCTTGACACTGAATCTAAGGAATGCTTTATAATTGTTTTCTAAAACTAGATGAACGTGAGTGTAGACATTTTATAGGCAATGTTATAATTGTGAGCAAATAATGAGCTTGATAAGATGTGCTTTCTGGCTAAACATTTCCCAGACCACTCTGCAAAGAGGTCCCAATTCCACAATGTGCTAATCATCTCCTAGGACATGATAAAGCCTCATGGGAGGCAAGGTCCTTCTGCAAGGAGTGAACCATACAGCAAACCAACAGTTCTAATCAAAACTGGAAGAGCCACTCAAATGCAAACACAGGGGAACCTAAACCCCCACGGAAAGGAGTGAAGAGCATCAGCACCCT
Source organism: Cariama cristata (assembly GCF_000690535.1). Classification (NCBI taxonomy): domain Eukaryota; kingdom Metazoa; phylum Chordata; class Aves; order Cariamiformes; family Cariamidae; genus Cariama; species Cariama cristata. The sequence continues at coordinate 23,596 of NW_009595304.1, read as the reverse complement.
GAAACCAGGGCAGGCAGGGAAGCACTAGGCTATGACGTTTTGCAAACCCAAACTATTTTGCAATGTGCTCTTGTCCTGCCCTCTTAAGCAAGACCGATTTCAGATGGATAAATCTGCCCATATAGCTCTGCTAATGCACCTCTGTCCAGAACTGCTCACGGGGTTTTTCTCTATGAAGAGACTAGACATAAGCAGTTTTCAATTGCTGAACCTCTGCCTGCTGGTACTAAAGGCTATCAATGCACACAGTAAATCCCAGAAAATAAATGGGAGAAGACCAAGAAAAAAATACAATCAAAAGGTGGTTGTACACACAAGGAAATGAACAGTGAAGGATGATAATCACAAAGATAGGAGCAAGAGGCATTGCAAAGGAGGAGCCTATGCAGTTGCTTTGCCCTCTTTCCTGGAGCAACCCCTAGTTAACAGGACGACTATCCAACTACCACCCCAGAGTCACCTTTCTCTCTTAGTAAACAAGACCTGAGGTAGCCACGTTTTCTCACATGTTCTCTCTCTCCCTCTCTTAGAGTTGTCTAGTCATTGTATCGGAGACAGTTTCAAAGGCTGTCACATCGATTTTCACTTGGGATTCAAATTTACCTAAATGAGGCGGCCTGTCTGTAGTCAGTAACTTTTAAAAACAGTTGAAGAAAAGTTAGTAAAACACTAACTCTTTTGAGTTCTTTTGAGGGCAAGAGGCTCTAGAATAGACACATTTTGAGCAGTGACAATCTGGTTCCGGAAATACTGCCAGTAAAAAATCACATGAAAGGAGCGTGGTAAGGAAGCGAGAGAAGTCCCTTCAGAACAGCTAAAGAAATATAAATATCCTCAATCCTTCCAGCTTGTGCCTCTTTAGCAGAAACAGCCGCAGACTCAGAGGACTTGGGAAACAGCTGAACTGGTGCTAGTGGCTCCTTTCCTGACTTGGGGCTAACAGGAGACTGAGATTGCAATGGTTCTTCTGCAGTTCCCACTGCAGTCACATCTGCTGAACAAGAAGTGCATTTGATGAGGGACTGGTACTTTTCCATTAACCAAAAAAAAAAATTTAAAAAACTCACAGTTCCCTCTGTATTGACACAGCAATTGGGCATCTCTGAAATCAACCTTTCTGCCGATGGATAGTCTTGTTTGGGTATCTTTCATTGGCAATAAAAGCTAAAAGAGGAAAGAGAGTTTAAGTAGGACATAGCCACCAAATCTGGCAGTGTTCCCTTTGCATATTTTTCTAAGGATTTTGTCCATATGAGTTCTGAGCACAAATGCCAAATGACATTCAGAAGAAAAAGATGAAGTTGATAAACTGTGCAGCAGGTTTTTTTCTACTATTTTGGCTGCCTGGGGTACACAAATTACAGTACATTTTTTGCTTGATTAAAATGAAAGGAAGTAAAAGTAGGTACTAGGCTTCCTTTTTAATTAAATGGATTAAAAAGGATCATCTGCATGTTTGTCCTTTCATTTCATATTTCACTAGCCAAATAGGTTCTCAAAAGAGCTGTGCTGCAAGATAGAACATCTCTAATGAGGTAGCAATGTTTTTTTGCAGGTATCTACTCACTTTATCTGGATGCCTCATTGTTAATAGTCTCCTCTGCCCAGGCAGCTGTGCCTATGATAGCAGAACAACATGTTCCCTCTAGCACAGCGTGTGGAGTTATTTCATGTCCAACCAGAGATAAAATGTAAGCTACTCAAAAGGAACTTCCAAATCACCCTGTAAAAGGAAACTGCAGAGAGACAAGTTGCTGGCAAGAAGAGAGATGAAAGGGTTATGTTAAGGACTTATTGACCATATTTCTCTTTCATCGGGCTTGATTATGCAATCTGCCAGGTGCAGAATACTTGCAGTTTCTAAGAGCTGAGCAAGCATTACAGATATGTACAGAGTGAATACCTTCATTTAAATGACACCTTGGAAAACAGTCGTTTTGCATGGAGGTCAGGATGTGGAGGGAACAGGTGGCAGATGCAGATATTTGGGAATAGTTCTTCCACACTTTGGAGCATGCAAGGAAAAAGATTTAATCTGCATTATTACAGGGGTCGGTGGATATTTCCCTTCCTTATTTAGACATATTTACTGAAAAGGGAGTGAGACCACCTGGTAATACATTTTTCAGCTTAAGTATTCCTGCGAGGCAGGGCTGTGTGGAGCTGGAGACTGGCCCTGCTGCAGTGTCATTGGAGCAGGGACTGATGAACCCAGGGGCTGAAATGGGTGGGTGGGGGGGGGGGGGGGGGGGGAAGCCTTAGGGAAGGGTCAGGGACCCCTGAAATAAAGAAACAGTTTGCACTGGATGCCACAATTTCAGTTGGCTACATTTAAATGAGGTTAATCCCCCCTAGCAGATCTGGGCTTACTCTGTCTAATGCTTCAGGATGAATTTTATCAGACAATGTTCTCACTAGCTGATTTGGGAATCTTAAACTTACTTATGTGCTTGCGTTTTCTTTACCCTAGCTCTTTTGTCACTTGGGTGATTTGTGCCAACCATCTGGTAGCAGATGTCCTTTGCAGAGAGTTCTGCAGCAAAAAGACATTAAACACTTTAGCCTTCTCAGCATCATCTGTTTAGATCTTTCCTCCCCTTGGCGCAGCAGACTAAAGCTTTCTCAGCCTTCCTCTTACTATTAGTACAATTACAGAAGGATTTCCTGTTACTCCTTACAGCCATAGC
>NW_009595304.1:13583-20878 GCF_000690535.1 Cariama cristata | reverse complement strand
CTTTCCCTCCCTAATAGCGTGTTGCTCTCTTACTGCTGCAGCCATGCTGGGGTTTTTAGCGTTCTTCTTCCGCACTTGGGTGGGTAACAGAGCCTTCCGTAGGAGTGACTTGTTCTCCCGTCCTTCAGTCTCCCAGCTTGTTTGTTTCCTTCTGACTTTACCTATCACCCTCTGAGGTTGGTGAAATATGCTTATTTTGAGTATCTATTGCCTCATACTGTTCCTCTTTTCAGAAAACAGGAAACTCCACAACTTCAGAAACAGCCCAGGCTGTCCCCATTGTCATCTCTAAACTTGTTGAATAGTTAATCCTGGTGTATTATTTTTCCAAGTATCATAGAATCATCACAGAATCATAGAATGGTTTGGGTTGGAAGGGACCTTAAAGACCGTCCAGCTCCAACCCCCCTGCCATGGGCAGGGACACCTCCCACCAGACCAGGTTGCTCACGGCCCCATCCAACCTGGCCTCGTGCCCGGCGGGGGGCCAGCCACAGCTTCTCTGGGTAACCTGTGCCACGGCCTCACCATCCTCACCGGGAAGAATTTCTTTCTTATATAAATCTTCCCTCTTCCAGTTCAAAGCCATTGCCCCTTGTCCTGTCACTCCATGCCCTTGTAAAAAGTCCCTCCCCAGCTTTCTTGCAGCCCCTTTAGGTACTGGAAGGCTGCTCTAAGGTCTCCCCAGAGCCTTCTCTTCTCCAGGTTGAGCAACCCCAACTGTTTCGGCCTGCCCTCACAGGAGAGGTGCTCCAGCCCTTGGATCGTCTTCGTGGCCTCCTCTGGACTCACTCCAACAGGTCCATGTCCTTCTTGTGCTGAGGACCCCAGAGCTGAAGGCAGAACTGCAGGGGGGGTCTCACCAGAGCGGAGCAGAGGGGCAGAATCCCCTCCCTCGACCTGCTGGTCACCCTGCTTTGGATGCAGCCCAGGGTATGGTTGGCTTTCTGGGCTGCAAGTGCACATTGCTGGGTTGTGTTGAGCTTCTCATCAACCAACACCCCCAAGTCCTCCTCAGGGCTGCTCTCAATCCATTCTCTGCCCAGCCTGTGTTTGCGCTTGGGATTGCCCTGACCCCTGTGCAGGACCTTGCACCTCATTACCACTCCTATCCTTTGGGTCTAGAAATGTAAAAGCACTCAGAAATCAAAATAAACTTCACATCTCTTGCTTTTGTGTGCTGAAACAGTTGCTCAGTGATGTGTTAGCATATGAAGAAGCCAGAAAAATGTCTTTTATTTTTTAAAAAATGTAAGTCACCCTTGGTACAATAGACTCCCAGTTCAAAGATGAAGATAAATACAACTCTCAGGTCTTGCATTCTAATTGAGCAATCTGTTGGAAACATGAAAACTGCAGGAAGCTTTTAAAGAAGTTGTTTGTACTATCATTTTGATGCTCTTCAAAACTGCACAATAATTTAAATCTAAAGGCTTTCACCCACATTCCAATGAAAACAATGGAGAATTTCTTGTACTCATTGGTGGATTTTAGCTACGACTGAAAGTATGGAGCAAAATAAGTTGTACAGTATTTCAAGTTAAATCTCAATAATCAAAATTGGGAGGGATAATTTTAATTGTTTGTTTATACCCTTAATATTATGAAGTTTATGATTGCCATCTCTTATTTTGTTGGCTTTATAAGAAGCAGGGAGTGTTCTTAAAAAAAACCCACATTACTAATGATCATTTACAGGGATCTTGTAAAATGTAGACTGTCCAAAATATCCCTCTAAACCACAAATAGTAGTGTTTTAGCATTAGCTTTAGCTTCACTGTCTTTCTGACTAAGTCATACCACTTTAAAAGCTTAGCAAACAAATAAAATATTATAATAAACAACAAATTACCAAACTCTTGGTGCAATTCTGTACAAGCGTAGTTCAGAGCTAGGAAAAGATGAAAAACAATGGAGGAAGTAGAAGACTATTATGTCTTATATATTTTCCTCTCTTCATGAGTAAGGTGAAAAAACACAAAAGATGTTTTGAAGAGAAGACAAGGCAATATTTTTATCTCCTGCTCATCATTTTCTGAGTAGAAAAAGAATTACAAGCAAAATGTGGACTGACATCCCCAAAACTCTGACCAGAATCTATGTGAATATTTCTAAGTGCAAAAAGCATGCTTTTCAAAATCAATATTATTTTGATGAAAATTAACTATATCAGTATTTTTTTGAAAAGAAGATCTTTGAAATTAAAATACTGACCAGAAGGAAAATTTACTTCTAAAATGCATCTGTGGATGTTCAATGGCAGCATGAAGTATTTCCAGATTTTTGCTTGTTTATTTTGGGGAATACTTTGCAAATGGAACTTGCAGCATTCCGGGCAAAGATTAAGCAAAGTATGGTCCTGGGATGCCCAAAAAACTGTTTTGTCCATCATTGGAGAGAGACACAGCATTTATAAAAGGTAAAGTAACAGGTTGATATGGATTTTGCTCAGAAACCAGAGAGCAATGGTGTGTGAGAGGGGTGTGCTTATTTCAACAGATCGTGATTTAAAGCAGAGAGAAGCTGGTGGCCAAGCTTCCCGGCACCTATTCCCCACGGCAGCAAGGGGAGCTTCGTGCTGTGGCGGTGCCGTGTGTCGGCATCCCAGCTCCTGCTCCCAGACAAAAGGAGCTTTCATTTAAACTGAGAGGTATTGAGTAACGAGCCTCCGTGCAACACAACAAACACCACAACTGTCTCAAGCTAGGCTCTATCAAAGCATAGGAAATTTGCCAGAGCCCCATGATTTATCATTTTAATTGGAATAAGACAGATTCCATCAACAATTACAGAGCAGAGCAGCAAGAAATGTATGTTTTTCTTTAGCAGCTGTTATTATGCAGGATAGACAAAGAGGTAAGGTAGGGGCAAACCCCCTTTTCGGTGTAAACAGATATCCATCTAATCTGTAGGAGACTTGTGCAGGAGAAGCAGGAAAACAAGATCTTTCAGATACAATCAATACTGAAGAAGCAAAATCATGCCTTTTCCACAGCCCTAATAGGGCTACAGCCAGCCTTCCATACCTCTTACAAATGCCTGTGCTAGTGCTACAGCAACTTCCCTCCACTTCTTGCTGGCGTTTTCTCTGAAAACAAGAGTTTTCAGAGTCATTCTTTGAACTTCCCAGGTGCTGCCCATTTAAAGTTTCTTTTTCTAGGCAGTAAGTTAAGTAGGTATCAATGAGGACCACCACCAAGCTGGTAAAAACAGAATGCAGTGTAGTATGCCTTGTTATAGATCTGGTATTTTCACTACATTAAATTAAGGATTTTAATATTATGCCTCAATGCTGATATAAAAGACCATAATAATTAAGTTTAAGGTGATAATTTTAATTAATAAATATAGCCTACTGGTTATTTTTTCCAATGTCTCACAGACTTTGTGGAAATAACACATTATTGAGCAGAGGAGCACAAGACTTAAAGCAGATTCATTTTTAATGCAAACTGGTTTTCTGCTGTCAGAAAAATCTCTAACGATCCACTGTTTCCTAACCTGATCACTATTCCATCCTCTGAATACAATCTGATTTCAGAGCAGACAATGTAACATTAGGGACCTGGCCAACAGAGTGGAATACAAAACCATGTCTGGAAGATAGGCTTCCACTTTAGGACACAGGGAGATGCATGTATCTCAGAAGGTAATCTAAAAAATACCTAGTAGATATTCAGCTAGAAATGCCTGCAATGGCTGGCAATGGTCAAAAGCCAAATAAAATAAAAAAAGATGACTGTGCCACCACGATCCAAATGTGAATACTGTGATCGGTTTTGGTAAGCAGTGGTAGAAACGTCTTAGAGGTGAGCAAGACATACTGGCCAGCTCCCATGTGAGAGCACCATATAGATCAAATTTTTCACCCTGGGAAAGTTGCGTGTGAAAAAGTCATGCCAGGGGCATACAAAAAACGATGGTTAGGATCAAGAAGGTGAACACAATTATGACTCATTTTTTATGATAAGGGACATCAGATGAAATTGGTAGACAGCAAACTCAAAACAAACTTTTTTTTTCCTTTACTTAATGCCGAATTAACTGAACTGCAGAATTTGGACTTAAAAGTAAAAATAAGAAAAAAAGGTGAGATAAATTCATGGAGTGTAGGTCCAAAGCTGCCTATTAAACAGGATAATTCATGTGCAGTTTATATTGGAGGAAGAGCTAATTGCTAGTTGTTCACTGGATAGGTCAGGAAAGGGGGGAAATTTGTTGGTTCGTGCCTTTTCTTCCAACTTTTTTTTTCTCAAGCAACCATTGCTGGAAGTAGGATTCTGAGCTGTTTCATTAGAGTTGAGAGTAAGAAGTCAAATACATGGATTTAAACCACTACAGAAAAGCACATTTGTATTTTCATTACAGTTAAGTGTGCTCACACAGCTCAGCTGACGAGCTGTCATTTTTGAGTGATGAACTATGTCTACTTTTGACTGTCATCCCATATCCTTCACTGTTGTCATGCAAGAAAGAATAAATTTTAGTTCTCAAAGCCAAACTTTTTGCCTGGTCCACATTAATAGTAGAAATATAATCAAGACTAATTCAATGAAACAAATGGGTTTTGATGAAATAATGTCATGCAGAAACACCAGACAAATTGAAACACCATTTCTCAGAGTTGCATTCCCCTCTAGTCCTGGTAGAGACTGAATCTAAGTGTGTAATATATCATAATTAAATCCATTTCTGTTGATCATTTCATCAAAAATACTCAGTCAGTGGTACATAGTAGGCTAAAGGGTAGGACGCTGACAGTTGCTGTCATGGGTTTGCTAAGTAGGAAAGCAGGAAATCACCAGACCTCCCTTCTTTCACATCTCTCCCAGGCACAGGGAAAAGAGAAGAGGTATCTTTTTCCCATGGAAAAAAAAAAACCAAAACCCTTACATTCTAAACTACCTCCTACACTTTCCTGTGAGTTAAAACTCCAAGTGCATCCTGACCAGCTCTTGGCTCCTCACAGTTACCCACTGTCAACTCAGAAATCTGCAGCACATTAAGAAAGCACAAGTTGAGGAGAGCCCAAAGTAAAGTGAATTAAAATGAAGACAAATATTGCAAGGAATATAATTTTAATTCAGTAAAGCCATTCCCTTTTTATTCAATGCTTTAGCAGAGTTTCCATTCTGAGATGCCAGAGAAACAGAAAAAAAAAATGGAAAAGTCAGGGAGAGCTTACATTAAACAACAGTGCACCTTGGTTTGAGCATTTATAGTCTTCTCTTCAAAACCTAACTCTGCAAAGAGTATGCAAGTGTACTGTGTGGTTTGAGAAAAAAGCTGAATAAAAATAAAAATATATCACACCAGTCAATCTCTATTTCAGGAAGTGATGCAAACAAAGTCCGCAGCAAAGTGTGCCTCCCAGAAATTGCCACCCACAGCATTGTGTAACTTTCCTTTAGCATGAAACACAGTTGGGCTTAGCACCAGTTAATTGCACCCCATGCAACCTTGCTGAAAGTTAAAAAAATGAAAAACAGATGATGTTATTTCCCTCCCTCTGCAAAAGCGGGTCTGATTAAACTCCTGTTACAAACCCCTATGATAGCAGAAATGAGTCCTGCAGTTTCTGATAGGAAAACTGCCTGCTCCACATCGCACCAAAGGGAACGGAAAGGCTGGTTTGCTTGAGAGCTGTTCGTGTTTTGGATCTGGCCTCTTTTGCACCACTGGTGCTTCTCTAATTTCAACTTCATTGGTTTTGTTTCATTTCTCTTATTTTCTCTCCCATCAGCTAATTTTCTTTTTGTTCCTTTCTAGTCACAGGAATAAACAAGGAAAATGTATGGCCAGGTGACAAAACTCAACACCTGACAGTTACTTTTAGACAACACTGATGCAATGACTGCAGCTGATAAATGACTATATTACATCATTTTTAATTTGGCTGCCACCATAGTAAGTTTTGCATACAGAGCATCCCAGTGCATTACCTCGAACCCAACACTTTCTGCGCATACCTACATGGACTGTCTCCTGGCAGAGTAACAGCTGCCTCAAAACTATCGCACAAGCGAAGTGGAACTAGAAGAGAGCACATTATTTGACCTTACTTATCCTGCTCTCAGGACATTCGGTTGTGTTTTTCAGTTGCCCTATTCCTGTGAGGCCACAGCTTCCCACCACCGCTGCAGAAACGGTTCGTTTGCTATTGCTTTCGAGCTTTCGGAGCAGGGCTGGTGGCAGGAAGCCACAATTGCTCCCTGTGTTTATCTCTCCCCATCTCACAGCCCTGACAGAGCGAGTCTATTTGGATAGCAAGAAGCTGTGGTAACTAAGCAGCGACAAAATCTAAAAGGGACATTTCCCAGCTACTTGCATTGCTAAGAGTAAGTGCAAAACAAGTCCTTTAAAACAGAACAAGTATATTTTTTAATGTGAATGGAGTGAGAAAAAGGAATAGCAAGTTTGGTATGGGTGCTTCACCTACTTACATAATCTTAAATTAAATCTTCCTGCTTTAGAATAAAAACTCTTCTTCTTTCTAGAGACAGTTTTCAGTGGCAAGGATATTAGCAATAACTTCATATTCCAGTTAAAATCTCTACATACTTCGTCTCGAACCTTTCTGTGCGTGGTTCAGAAACCTGCATAGCCCATGTCCCTTCCTTCTCTAGAAAGTAGCTCCCATTTCCTTAGGGAATAACAAAATGCCTGCCTTTATGAAACAGCCAGACCCACTTAACCCCTTCCTGGCATATTTAACACCTCACCTCTGGAAGAGGCGTTTCAAGCAAGTACCACCGGACAGTTACAGAAGACATTTGAAGGGGGAGGTTTAAAATGCAAGCTTCAAACCCAGACCTCAGCTTTCCCAAAGCGGGTAGTGCTCAGACCTAGGACTTTGGTTCAGGGTCACCTGGGGGGTTGGGAGCAGACTCAGAGCACAGACCAGGACCAGCATTTCTCCCGGACCCACCTCCTGTGCTCAGATCACTTCTGTTATTTTCATTTTTCAAACAAACAATGCTAGTGACCACAACAGTCTCTAAGAAAGACTAATAAAATGGTGATGAGACTGCTAGCAGTAAAGTTATTCTTGTATTTCCAGATGGGTTACTAGAAGAAAAGACAAAATTTTACATCAGCGGTGCTCTTGAAAAGTAAGATTTGATCCTAAAGAATCACGACAGATTTCAGGGGGTTTTCTGCTCACACACAGCCTAAGGACTTGACAAGATCAGGGTCTAATTTTTATGGCTCAAGCACCATTATCTTCAATGGACTTGCACTATAAACAACGAAAAGCACATTTTAAAGAAGAAGGGGCTATGCCTGCATTCCTG
>NW_009595304.1:12830-13573 GCF_000690535.1 Cariama cristata | reverse complement strand
CTCTGCCCGCCTGTCCTCCAGGCATTCTGTGGCCAGCGTGGCCCAGCTGGGCCAGAGACGATGCTCAGCCTCTCTGCACCGGCTGGGGGCTGGTCTGAGGAGGTGTTTGTGCATCCTTCGTTTTTCCAGCTGATGGGTGAGATTTCCTGGTGTATTCTGGCTGCCTTTTTCCGCTTCAGGGTCGCAGAGCAGTCATAAAGTTTAATTGCCCAGTTAAGCAGGCTTTACAGTTGCTTTGTGTTGCTGGAGTGCCACAAAGCAGATTGAACAAACTAGTGAAGCTGGTCTGTATTTTTTTTTTTTGTCAGAAAAACATGAAATACGTGGGCTAAAGTAACCTAAACACAGAGCAGGAAGGCATGTGTTTCAGTGTTGTGGAACAAGTTACAAGCGAGAACCCTAATCCTTCCTGTTCTCTTCACAAGATGGCAGAGGGAGCCCCGGGTGGTACAGCCAGGGCTCTGGGGGGGCTGTGAGATGGAGGGGGAAACAGAGAGTGGCTGGGGCTTCCTGCTGCTCCCCCAGGGCAGCAGAAACAACCTTTTCAGAACAAATCATGTGAAAAGGCAAAAAAGAAGAAGAAAAAAAAACCCATATAAGCATCAATGACGATTTGCAAATGGACAAGTCTAAACTTTAATGGGGAGTGGAGTTCAGGGAGGGCAGCAGTGGGTGAGGGCTCAGACCAGCCCGTAGCTCTGCCTCTCGCCACCTGTTCATCCTTTACCAGGTCCCTTCGGAAG